>NC_057387.1:43370547-43371984 GCF_019320065.1 Cervus canadensis | reverse complement strand
TTTTTTTTTTTTTTTTTTTTGCTAAAAATACAAAGTTGTTGCTTACCCAAATCTCCCAGTACAATGAGAGAGACCAATAAACATTTAAACCAATAGTTCAGTCGCTCAGTCGTGTCCGACTCTTTGCAACCCCATGAACCACAGCAATGCCAGGCCTCCCTGTTCATCACCAACTCCTGGAGTCCACCCAAACTCATGTCCATTGAGTCAGTGACGCCATCCAACCATCTCATCCTCTGTCATCCCCTTCTTCTCCTGCACTCAATCTTTCCCAGCATAAGGACCTTTTCCAATGAGTCAGCTCTTCGCATTTCAGATGGGCAAAGTACTGGAGTTTAAGCTTCAACATCAGTCTTTCCAATGAACACCCTGGACTGATCTCCTCTAGGATGAACTGGTTGGATCTCCTTTCAGTCCAAGGGACTCTCTAGAGTCTTCTCCACACCACAGTTCAAAAGCATCAATTCTTTGGTGCTCAGCTTTCTTTATAGTTCAACTCTCAAATCCATACATGACTACTGGAAAAGCCATAGCCTTGACTAGACGGACCTTTGTTGACAAAGTAATGTCTCTGCTTTTTAATATGCTGTCTGGGTTGGTCATAACTTTCCTTCCAAGGAGTAAGTGTCTTTTAATTCCGTGTCTGCAATCACCATTGGCAGTGATTTTGGAGCCTAAAAAAATAAAGTCTGACACTGTTTCCACTGTTTCCCTATCTATTTCCCATGAAGTGATGGGACCAGATGCCATGATCTTAGTTTTCTGAATGTTGAGTTTTAAGCCAACGTTTTCACTCTCCTCTTTCACTTTCATCAAGAGGCCTTTTAGTTCTTCTTCACTTTCTGCTATAAGGGTGGTGTAATCTGCATATCTGAAGTGACTGATATTTCTCCGAGCAATCTTGATTCTAGCTTGTGCTTCTTCCAGCCCAGCGTTTCTCCTGATGTATTCTGTGTATAAGTTAAATAAGCAGGGTGACAATACACAGCCTTGACGTACTCCTTTTTCTATTGGGAACCGGTCTGTTGTTCCATGTCCAGTTCTAACTGTTGCTTCCTGACCTGCATACAGGTTTCTCAAGAGGCAGGTCAGGTGGTCTGGTATTCCCATCTCTTTCAGAATTTTCCACAGTTTGTTGTGATCCACACAGTCAAAGGCTTTGGCATAGTCAATAAAGCAGAAATAGATGTTTTTTCTGGAACTCTTGCTTTTTTGATGATCCAACAGATGTTGGCAATTTGATCTCTGGTTCCTCTGCCTTTTCTAAAACCGGCTTGAACATCTGGAATTTCATGGTTCATGTATTGCTGAAGCATGGCTTGGAGAATTTTGAGCATTACTTTACTAGTGTGTGAGATGAGTGCAATTGTGTGGTAGTTTGAGCATTCTTTGGCATTGCCTTTCTTTGGGACTGGAATGAAAACTGACCTTTTCCAG
>NC_057387.1:43082301-43370537 GCF_019320065.1 Cervus canadensis | reverse complement strand
GAGATTTGGTAAGCAACAACTTTTGTATTTTTTAGGCAAAAAAAAAAAAAAAAAAAAAAAACCCTAGCACCAGTGCCTGACACATAGTAGGAGTTCAAATTAATACATGTTAAATTAATAGATGAGTGAAACCAACTTAACTACACTTTTTGTTTGGTGAAAATGTCTACTAACCTAAAATAGCTTAAAGTGACATATTTTTGTGTGTGTGAAAATCATATATTCCAAAAAGTTGTTCTCAGTGCTTACAAACTCTGTGGAACAATTATTTACACAATACCAATATGAGGGCACAGATTAATAACTGCTGAAAGAAATGATAATTCTTTTCACTTTGCCATCATTTACATTTTTATCAACTTCAGAAAAGGATAAAGTGGTGAGAAAAATCTGTAAAGAGTTTACATACAAAAGAATATTTCAACGAAGGAAAATATGTCAGCTAACTATACCATATTTTGTTCTTTCAAAATATTACAAAATTGACATGGGACATAATGATGTTTGATGTTCTCAGAAAAATACAATATGTTTAGGTAATTGTATGTGTGATATGGATGCATCATTGTGAGAAATACTTAAGGAACTGTTAACATTTCAAGAGCACAGATTTTCAAAGTGGTATGTATATGTGTCTGAAATTGCTGATGTGCTATAGTTAATTTTTATTCACTTATCTTTGAAAAACAATTTCTGTAACTTATCATGAATCCCTAGAGGTGCTATGATTAAGTCAATATATGTACTTAAATAGTATGTAAATGTATTTAAGTATAGTGTTCTTGATATAACCTAAGGTGTTTCACATGAATATATCCAACATTTTGCTTTTGGAGGGAGATAAATGTATTTTTATGCTTCATCACACATACTGTAAATATCCTTTATGCTTGTGTTAAATTCCCACCTTGCTTCACATCATCCATTCAGTTTTTTATACATGCTGCATAATAAGTGCATGAAGCTAAATTCAAACTTTGTAAGAGTCTAACCCATGATAAGTCAATTCCATGTCTTTCTCTGTGCTTCACTCATCTGGTCAGAACATGGACTTTTTATATGAAAAGGACTGTTCTGTGATTGAAACCATGAAATCAGATGAGAAACTGGAATTACCAGAGAAATATTGTTCAATGGCACTACTATTGTGAATGATTTTTTTTTTCAATTTTCTTTCTCAAAACAAACAAACAAACAAACAAAAATTTCTCTGAGATTACTTAAAATCACAGAAGGCTAAAGCTAGTTCTATCACTTAATTCTACAGATGAAGGAAATGAGAAGCAAAGTGCTGGTTTAAGGTCACCTTTCAGCTAGTGGCTGAAGCAGGAACAGAGCTCAGTTCTACTAATTTCCAAATTGATGCCCTTCTCAGGCATCATTTATCTTCACTGGTTGTTTTAAGATAACATGGAAATGGTAGTGAAGCATCAATATAAAATAGCCTTAGGCTCTTGAAGTTATTAGCTCTGTGGCTTTGGGTATGTGACAATCCCTATGAAACTCAACTTTCCTGTTTATAAAGTGTCAATAATAATACCTGCCACATTTTCAGAAGTAAATGAAATGAGATAATAGATACTTTATGTGATGCCTGCCATGTGGTAGGCATTCAAATAAATTGTACTATTATGATTGCTTGCAATTAGCATTATTTTAAAAGTGAATCATTACTATAAGCATGAGTAATCTTAGAGCATTCAGTATGAGACAATCACTGGGTGGGCAGAGCTCTCCTGATATTGGAAGAATCCAGCATTGCTTTGGCAGACCGTGGTTGCACCCAGTTTAGAAGTAATTAGTCCTACTCAACCAAGGTAATCGGGAAATTGGCTCTCAGACCATATTTGCAATTTTATGTGGAGAGAAATGATTCAATATTCAGTAATGGTTAGGTACTTTCAATGTTCAACCTTGAGGTCCTTGTGTAAATAGGATTGTTGTTGAAATGGAATGGAAGTTTTGACAGCAGGGACAGCCCCTTAATCAGATTTACACAGAAAAGGAGGGGATGTTCCATCATGGGAATGCCAATGAGAAGATGTGCTGAATGTGAAAATCAGCTATTTTTAATGTTAATGTAAATATTAAGAGTAATAACCAAACACTGACTGTCTTTCTAGTCTCTATGTTTCATAAAGAGAAAAGAATCCCATGTTCATTTGTCACGATATGTTTGAAACAGTATTTTCACTTCAAATAAAGGCATAGAAATAGCTTATAAGTTTCCCCAGTTCTGGAGAATTTAGCTAGCTAGTTCTGGAGAATCTAGCTATAAATAGCTAAATAAGTTTCAGAAAAGTACCCAGTGATTGAATAAAGAAAGGAACAATTAGGATAAACTATGTGAGGAAGCAAATTTTTATAACAATAATAGAGATGATCATAGATATATTGGCAGGTTTGCCTGACTGGGTTTTGGTGTTTTGCGCAATGCTGCGAGGGGAAACCAGAGGCTGACACTGAAACACTTCAATTAACTTTAGCAGGAGAGAAATGGAGGAACATGAAGGATCAATTCAGGAAGACCCAAGACTGTGGAGAACTTGCCTGCTCTCTTTACTTTTTCCAAGGAGAGGCTGCTGTGGTCACAGACTATGGAGCCTTTATCAAAAGCCCAGGCTGTCGGAAGCAAGGTCTAGTCCATCGAACTAGACTTACCCTGTCGCGTGGTTAAGCCATCTGAGATAGTAGATATTGGAGACAAAGTGTGGGTGAAGCTTATTGGCCAAAAGATGAAAAATGATAGGATTAAAGTATCCCTCTCCCTGAAGGTTGTCAACCAAGGGACCGGGAAGGACCTTGATCCCAACAAGGTTATCATCGAGCAAGAAGAGAGGCGGAAGCAGTCCTTCCAGGATTACACTGGAGTCACCCTCGAGTCCGTCCTGAACTACCTGCAAGACGTGTGGCCGTAAAGGCCACTTTGCAAAGGATTGTGTCATGCAACCAGGTGGGACCAAGTACTCTCTGATACCCAATGAGGAAGAGGAGAAGGAAGAGGCAAAATCAGCAGAGTTTGAAAAGCCTGACCCCTCGAGAAATTCTTCTAGAAAAAGAAAGAAGTAAAAGAAACATAGAGACAGGAAGTCATCTGACTCTGACAGCTCAGACTCTGAGAACGACACAGGCAAGAGGGCAAGGCACATGTCAAAGGACAGCAAGGCCCCAGAGAAGAAGAAAAAGAAGAAAACACAGCACAAGGAGTGAGAGCGGAGAAAGAGTGGCTGAGAGAAGGAACCAGGAGCCTGTGCTCTGAAGCCCTGGCTCCTAGAAAGACTCAGGATTAAGAATAAGGCCTCCCACCCTCTTCTCTCCCATGGGAGATGGCACCCCCCATGCCACAGGCAAGTTTGGAAGTTAGGTATTGAAAGCATGTGCCTGAATTGAGTTGTTTCCTTATCACTCTTGGCTCCTTTGCAAGTGACCCCGGCAGCCCACCCATTCATTCACCCAGCTTCATTCAGCAGAAGGTCCTGTGACCCTCTCCAGCTGCCACGGCCAGATTCCTGCACAGGAGACCAGGCTAGAGCCACAGGAACTGCTGCGGGGGCCAGTCCGGCTGTAACTGAACACAGTGACTGGTTCCTCTCTGATGGCCTACCCTCCCGGGCCTGACTGGTGGATGGTCGCTGCTACATCCAGCGCAGGGGCAGGAGACTCACAGGATGAGGGAGAACGTGGTGCTCACTTCTTCCATTCCCCTAAGGTGATTCTGCTATGTTAGAAGTAACAGCCAGTGGTCACAGCCAGAAAACCATTGTTTGCAGTGTCTTAGCTTGTTTGTGACATTCCGGCAGACCACTGAACCAGACAGCTCAAGCCGAAATCATTGCTTTACTTTGTATTTATTTCACTGTGAGTCAGTTGGTTCCATTTCAGGTTTCTGATTAAATTCCTGATACTAAAAATATATATACATTTATATATATATATATATATATAGAGAGAGAGAGAGAGAGAGAGAGAGAGGCAGGTTTGACCCCATAGACTGTAGCATGCCAGGCTTCCCTGTCCATGGAATTCTCCAGGCAAAAATCCTGGAGTGGGTAGCCATTTCCCTTCTCCAGGGGATATTCCCAACCCAGAGATCAGACACAGGTCTCCAGCATTGCGGGCAGGCACTTTAACATCTAGGCCACCAGGGGTCAGAGCCCAGGTTAAACCACACACGTGTTGATTAGACTTGACCCATGACTTTGGAGTTGTTACTATCAGCAGGACTTTTCTTGGAGAACACAGTATTAAAACTGGAAGTTGTAATTTCTCCAAAGCTCACTTTCTCATCTTTAAAATGAGTGATTGTACAAAATGACCATTTAAGTCTCTTTCAGCTCTAAACACCGAAAACAAGAATTAATGATAATTAATTCAAAGACAGAGTCTTTCATCCTGTACATGTACCCAGAACCCATCAGGACTGAGGCTGGAGGGGAGGTATTCCACCCTGTGAGGTTCCCGTTATCAATCAGATCAATGCCCAGGATTATTAGAGGATTTAGGACTGAGCCCAGAGATACTGCTTCCATAATTACAACCTAGTTTGTTCCTGACCCTTCAGCACAACATAAACCTAGTTTTCACTTCAGCAGGAAATCCCAATTTCAAGGCCAGAAGCAGAACTGCATAGTTCTCCAGAACTGGGGAGTAAGTTGCAGCGTACTAACCCATTCCCTCAGTGGCTGTGATATAAGCGAAATCACAAAATCAGCTCCCTATTTTATGCTCACATATTTTGACACTTATAGCTTGTTACATCATGTCTGGAACATCTTGTCCATGTTGTTTGGAGCATAGCTGAAAGTATTCAGTGGTCTTCAAGCCTCAGGATTCCAATTCTACAAAATTTTAAAAGAGACTTCCATTCCAAACTTCCTTTGTTTAACGTATTCTAGCAATCGAAGTGCCTTTAAGTATAAATGACAGGATAATAGAACTCTAAGTCTTCTTTGCAATGAATATTATACTTTCATTTTGCACCACAGAGCTCAAAATGCCTCACTTTATGCTGATGGTGGGCCTTCTATTAGAGTTTTTCGTTCTCCTTCAGCTAAAGCATGTGACAAAGTGGTCCCTTACAGAAAGAGATGACGGGGATAAGAAAGCATGAAATTCACAGAAATTAAGACCACATTAAACATGAAGTAGATGTATTTCCATCTACCTCTATTTGTAGTTTAAATTTTAAATTTGCTATATCAAGAAATTCACAATGACAAATCACTTTTCTGATTAAAACTAGATATCTTAGGGGAAAATAAAATAATATAGTACAGCAAATTGGAAACACAGTAATCTTCAAAAATTAATGTAAATTAAATATATAGATATGTATGTATAACATTTAATTATTCATAGTTATTAAAATATACTACTAAAGGAACTTAAAACATTAGAATTTAATTTTTTTCAAAACAATTAATTTCTGTAGCCATATGGATCTACCACAGAAAGGAAATAATGTATATTGCAAAATGAAAATAAAATAAAGGAAATGCCTTTCCTGAATATAAACTTTATTTCTTAAATCAGTGTAATTTTGTAGTATAATAAATGTAAAACACCAAACCCATATAAATATCCAAACTACTAAAAAGCAGAGAGAAATTGCATGAAGCTAATTCTTTTAAAACAAATTTTTGTAAACATATTTTTACCGTTAAGTGCTCTTTCTGCTGATAAACAACATGTAAAGTTAAAGAGAGAAAAATGAAAACAGTAATCACCATTCTCCAAATATCATTTGGGGAAATCATTTCAGAATCTTTTAAGTCAAATTTGATTTTTATCTCTTGATTGAAAATAAGTAGTGTCTTCCTCAACACAATAGCCTAGTTTTTTCAAATAAATGAATATGACTAACAAGGCAGGATTATTAAAATATTATTTTACATTTTTAAATTATCTAAATAAATTTAACTAATGAATATGACATATCTGTGAGATTATAGGATTTTTTTTAAAGACTAAGAAACTAAGATTAATTAGGGTAAAAATGAATAAATCAGAACATAATTTCATATTTGATATAAAGTTTTTTAAGAAAAATAAAGCACAATTTTAAAAGGATATAAATGATAACTTTATATATTACAATTGTTCCTACATTAGACTAAGATACTGAATCATATTAAAGACTGGACATTTTGTAAGTGGTTTTGTTTTTCAAAGAGATGTAAAAGCAAGTTTATCATGTGATGGTCTTTTATAATGGCCTAGCTTTGATTAGAAATAATTCTTATTAATTTAGCCACCAAAATATTTTGGCTTGTATTTATAGATTTTTAAGAAGCATTATATATAGTGATAGAAAAGAATTTAAATTATTTGAATACTTTGCTTTATCATCATCTAGAAGTACTTTGCAATTAGTTTTCCTGCTTTATTAGCATTCTGTGGCAATCTTTGCACTAAAATGTCAGCCTTGTAGTTTCATGAATCATTACAAAAACATCAAGGAGTATGGTTTATAATGCACAACAATTCATTTTGATCCAAGAAAATAGACCATGTTGCAGTAAGTCATTCTTGGACTCTATCTTCAAGGAATTTGAGGGAAAAGCTAAAATTGTGATCTGGTTGGCTTCTTGTGAGTGATCCAGTTATGGCATTAAAATCAATATATATCAAAAAGAAAGAACAGAAAGCATGGGTAATAGAAATAATTTGATTTAATACACATGTTACACCTAATAGTTCTTATTTTAATATGTTACTTTTAATACATGGACTTAATACATGTCCAAAGTGTACTTTCATTTTTATTTCCTTAGTATATTTTCCTGTATGACTAAAAACATCACATTATCTTCTTTAAAAGAAAATCGTTGTTACATAAACATTTGAGTATTTTAGGAGAAAAACATAATTCATGTCAGAAAGACTGTGAACTCTTATGCTAGAAATCAGTGTCTAAAAATTAAAATTATTTTTAAGACAGTCTTAATAATTACTTTATAAGTGTATAGTTACCACATAATTTTAATTGCAATAGTTTCCTCTTATAAATAAAAATCTTAGTAATAGTTCTTAATGGAATTCATCATTCACTTTTGAATAACATATTAAATACTCTGTTTTTCATAAATGTGAAATTTTACTTACTGCAAACTTTAAAACATACGTTATTTAAAAATTAGAGTTCAAAAGCTAAACATTTTCAGGTAGATAATTGTTTAAATTTTTCTGCAGAGACATACTTTTGTAAGCATATTGAAAAACTTTCTAAGCAGCATCAGAGAGCAGTTTGCAATGAAATGGTCAAGAGATGTGACTAAGTCAGTTTTGCAGAAGGATTCAAGCATTTTAGAATAGAGATGTTAAACCACTAGTTTCCAGCTATCAATGTGTTAATTTATACTAAGAATAAATCTACAGTTGTAAGATTACCAGCAGCGTAGGCCCACAATAAATCATATGAGGTGTAGGCTAAAAAATAAATCTGTATACTCATTTGAGAAATATTGTAATGGGCTTTATAATTTTAACAAAATTTTCAAACTTATTTTTCCTTTAAAATATTTAGATTTGCTACCTGAAAAATGAATGAGTGAAACATCAACAATGTAATAATTGAATACCTATTAATACACCCCATAACTTAAGAACTAGAACCAACAATAAACTGAAACATTTAATAAAAATACAAGAGAAAAATAAACTGTTTTTGACATTTCTGTATTGTCAGTATCATTTCTGCCTACCTATAGGCTACTTGGTACTTATGCTGCATCCTTTTTACAGTAAAACTTCTTTGAGGACTGAAGTACTAACCTTTAAATTAGTGTCTATTTAATTTAATAACTAAATCCATCAAACTTCAGACTCACTAAAATGATTTCATTTTCCTTTCTAGTTAGTCTGAAGTGCTTTATCTTAAAACGTTAACTGTCAAAATAATGGATTTTTTTCCTCCATAAGAATAACTTGGATTTTGAACATATCTCGTCAATCATTCTATTTAAACTGGGTGTGCATAAATTGTTCCACCACTCTTAACTACAGTGTGTAAGTCTGGACATAGTTTCTCTTCTCTACTGTGAAAAAGAAATATTATCATATTCTAAAATGAATTTGTAGTCTTTCGCATATAGTCAGAATGTATTTTTAGAGACAGAAAGTTCTATTATTTTACCAAGTAATGGAACAATTGTAAAAATTATTTTGAGAAAACAGGATACTACAGAACACATTATTGCATTAAAATTATAAAGTAAAATACTATTTTATACATATTCTCCACTAGGTGATTTTTTTGATATTTGAACTATCACCTTCTCTCTTTTTATATTAGTAATGGTTGTATTTTTACTAAGAAATATTATCATCAGTTCTTCATCATACATTCTGGTATCCTATAATGTATATGACTAAGTTTATACTTTGTCATAAGCCAGTACAGTGTCTTATTAATAGAATGAAGATGTTAAACTGAGAAAAATTCAAGTTTTATTGCCAATCAGTTAATATTAACCCAAAGGTGGTTTGAAATTAATTTTTTGTGTTAAATGCAAAAGCCGGCTTTTATGTATCAAAGAGCTATTCCACGTCTTACAATCCAGAGTGATACAGTTTAATCGTTGTCCTTTTAATTTGAATTTAAAGTATAAACAGAAAAAATTCCTTGCACTTTAGAGCTGAATTATTTTAGCCTTTAAATTTCTAGTATTTCCATGAAAGCTTGAATAAAAAGCTGTGGTCTGACAAGCTAAAAACATATTGTAGTTTTATGAACGTCTCCAACTGACATAACGAGAACTAATACAATCTAATTGTTTAATCAGTAGCATTCTTTTTACTAATATATAATAATCTATATTCAAGTCAATTTGTAAACAAATGCAGTTATAATAAATATATTTAGGAAATTTATTTTATACTATTTTATTACTTACTGGAACGTTTTGTGAATGCTCGAAGAATTTGATCAGGCAATTCACTTACATGAAAATTTAAAAATTCTTTGTGTCATTGGTGAATGAGAAAATGATAGCAATGATCCACAGGACAGTAACACACACAAACAGCATTTAAAGTTCTTATTCAGTGCTTTATGTCTTTTACAAAATGAAGCTGATTCTCCTTGCTTCTGGCCTGGGACACAATTTAATACCAGAGGAAAATTTAGGCAGCTACTGGAACTACTACAATGCTAATAACTTATATCAAAAGAAAGGTTTAAATTTTGGAGAAACTCAATTCAATATGTATTATCATAATTATAAATCTATTAGCAATAAGAATACTATTAAGAGAATTATATAGTACTAATAAGAGTACTATGTATGCTCCATATAAATAGATCTCCAAATAAAGTGGAATATTTGGGAACCTAAAATATTTCCCAAATGTTACAGAATTTTCCAGTGGGGTGAAGTCTGCATTTTGAATTTGAATATCTGCTATAATCAGTAATTAATAATAAAGCATTACTATAAATCTACAACACAGCTTAAATTATTTGAGTCAGTGTTGCATAGAACCTGACTTTAATTGTGAATTATTTTTAAGGAATAGGAAGCAGTAGTTCTCAAGCTCTAGCAGGCATCAGAATCATGCTTTCTGAAACAGAGACTAGCATGCCCTCACCTCCAGATTTTTGGATTCAGTGGGCCTGTGATGCCATCTGGGAATCTGTGCTTCTAACAAGTTCCCAAGTGATGCTGAGATTACCTACCAAGAGACCACATTTTGAGAACCACTGATCTGAATGCAGCAGAGTACTTTTAGCACCTTCTTTGAGAAAGCCTATCATCACAGTCTCAAAAGACATTTATTGACTGTGAAGCTTAAGATTATTAATGGATTTGGGAATTGCTTGTATTCAATATCACTTTAATAGTTACTAAAATAAATTTTCTGATGACCATAGATATGCTAATAATTTTTCCTAGGACAATATAATTATGTAGTTATAAATGGTGTTATCGTAACTTAGAAATGGTAATAAAGTTAACTATTGCTTTGAGGTTAAAAAATATGTACTTAATTTTTTTCTTATCAGGTGCTTCCTTGGTCTCTTTGGTTCTAAAAAGTAATCTATAAGCTAAGGGAATAAAATCCTTTTAGAAAGGATTATTGTATTAATATCTGTGATGGGTAAGTGTCTTCTGGTGAATAGATACAATGGTAATGACTTGTTGCAACATTCACTTTTGCACAATGTAATATTCATTATATCAACCACAATCTTTCAACTTCTTGAAAGTAAGATTTTACTTTACTTCCTTTTGAATCCCCACAGAGACCATAAGACCCTGAACTGTGAGATGTTCCATAAGGAATGATTGATTTAAGGACAATGTAACTTCAACATTTAGGAGAATGCCAGGTAATAGTAGATGCTTAATAAATGCTGATAGACCTAAATACATTCCGCATGAAGAGTACATGCACGATAGATTATTTACCAATTTATTTGGACAGGCATCCTACTCTTTTAACTATACAAGCTGCTTCATCTCACCGTGTTTGTCAGAAGTTGTAAAATGAATCTTGGGATGGTTTAAATATCCTTGCATTAAGGTAGATGACTTAATAAATGTCAAATTAGCTTTCAGTTACTAATTTTGCCCATGTCTATGCTATCAGCATTATAATAAAGCCTGTTTTTACATTTAAAAAGTTCTCATTTTAACACTGTATCTATGACCCTGTACAAGCAAAATAAATATATCCAAAATAAACATATTATCATTGTTACCTGTAGTACCTGTGTGCATGTGCTCAATTGTGTCTGACTCTTTGCAGCCCTCTGGACTACCAGGTTCCTCTGTCCATGTGATTTTCCAGGCAAGAGTACTGGAGCAGGCTGCCATTTCCTACTCCTCGGAAACTTCTTACCCAGGGATCAAACCCTTGCATCTCCTGCATTGGCAAGTGGATTCTTCACCATTGTGCCACCTGGGAAGCCTGCTTGTAGTATAAGCTACAGTTTAATGAGACTAGAATGGTGGAAACCAGATTTTGTGACTGTGAAAAAGTTTTATAACCTAGAACTAGGACTTCTGAGGCTTAAATAGACCTGTATATATCCCCTGAAATGTTAATATAATTTCTGCTTTTAAAGTGTAATTATTGTAACACAGATATTATCTTTTTTTTTAATCAGTTCTGAGAATTGTACCCCAACATATGCAAGGGGATTTAACTGCATACACTGAACGACAATGACATCATTACGAAGAAAAGATGAGCATGAAAGCCAATGACTGAAGAGTTAGGAAAGAGTTCTGTCCTCCTCTCACTGACTAGTAACCAAAAAGCCCAGGAAAAACAATTATAGTGTATAGGATGGGTGGTAGGGGAGAAATTGCAATAACATCTGATAAACCCAAATGCCTGAATAAGGTTGAGCTAATTTTTTCTAACACATTATGAGAAGCCACTGAAGACAAAACACTTTCATAACAGAGGTCATTTCAAGGCTTTTTTTCTCTTTAAAGGAAGAAAGAAAAAAAGAAATAAAAGGAAAAGTCCTACTGCTCTGCTTCTATTTTTTAAAACTGCCAACACACCAGTCCCCGACACAGTACCGAGGTGGCTGGCTGCGACACTCGCTCTGACTCTCTGAGGAGACCGGGCCCCCACGCACACGCCTGTGCCAGCAGCTGCTTCTGGGAAACACCCTCCACCACCTTCGAAGGTGGGAAAGAACTGTGATGTTGCTTAACACGAAAGACTCTCTGCTTCTTTCTCCCTTTCCTCACAAACTGAACGAACTGCTGCTGTAAGACAACACACTGCTAAGTTAAAGTGACTTAAAAATTCATAGCAGGTTCTCTGCCTGGAGGTATATGATGGGGCCACCTGTAGGCATCTAATTCCACTCAAAATAAAAAATAATTGTGAAAACTTTCTGTGAGTCTAGAGGAAAGTGGCTAAGAACTGCGTTGCTGGTTGACTCCAATATGGATTCTGTCGTGGAGGATTAGAGAATTGTACTCTCTCCAACAAATATGAGTAATCCTTCTCTCCACAAAAGATCTGTTAAATGTAACACCAGACACCTGGGTGCCAGATAGACACAGCCATTTCTTGGGCCCTTTTGATAATCCACCTGCAGAAACTGCCACATGCCAATTGCTTAATATAGCACATTGATCCATTTGAAACTTTTTTTTTTTATAGTATAGAAAGCTATTTTGTTGTTTCTCTAGATCCTGTTTATCTCTCTGAAGCCTCCTCCTATTTTGCCAAGGGTAGAAAGTGACAGTAAAAATATCCCTGATATGATTCCAAGCATTTTGGGGGGGGGGGGAATTAAAAAGCGTATTTTAGCAACGCTCAGCAACCTTGGCCATTTTCAACTGGAAGGTAAAATTAATACACTGCAGAGCTGCTTTAAAGAAAAAGTGTTTGTTATTATGCTTTTGTTACAGTTAGATAGATAGATAGATTTATTACTTATTCTGTAGCTACTTAGGGTATGTATGTTACTTGTACGGGCTTCCCTGGTGGCTCAGCAGGTAAAGAATCTGCCTCCAATGTGGGAGACCTGGGTTCAATCCCTGGGTTGGGAAGATTCCCTGCAGAAGGGAATGGCTACCCACTCCAGTATTCTGGCCTGGAGAATTCCATGGACTGTATAGTCCATGGTGTCGCAAAGAGTCGGACACAACTGAGTGACTTTCACTTTCACTTTTCAAATCCTATTCTGCTGTATGATTAGTGAAATTTTACACACACACACACATGCACACACACAAACTTTTATCAAGTAGGTTCTAAAAGCTAGTCTAATCTTTGTTCATTTGGGTTATAAATTACCCATACATTTTATTAATGTAGCTTTTAGTCTCAGAGCCCCTGCAAACAGACCCTGTTTGGATATTTAAATCTCTGACAACCTTTCTCCACAACAACCCTGTGGCTATGAACTAAGAAAACTATATTTAAATGATCATTTACGTACTGAAGATTGAGTTCTTGGTGGTATTAAGGTTGACATTTCCTTCTGTTTGTACTACTCGAAGGGTTAATAAGGTTTGCATACCTTCATTCTTTGACTGCTTTACATCAGAGTATTATAGGATTGCTGCCAAAACAGATTTTAACCCTTTTAATCATACTGCTAATAACCACATTGTGCAGAGCACAGCCTATACTGCGCATAAGGCAATGTAGCTCTGAAAACAATTTTGACCTGATATCCAATCAAGGAAATGTTCCTAGAGATACTTGCCATTTTGGTTGCTATGGTGAGTTTCATATTTTGTGGAAACCACTGCTAGATGTCTTAAAATAGACCTTTGCCAAGAAAAACATTGGTCCAGTGGCATATGCTGGCAGAACACTGCAAGGTTGCTCAAATTCACTTCCTTTGTTTTTCCCTCTCCCCCCTGGGGCAACTGCTCCAAGCATCAGCCCACTAGTCTGGCAGGCTGAGAATCCAGAAACTTGCTGCTAATTACAATGTTGACAATTCCCAACCTGTTTACTGGCGCCAGCAATCAAACCGCATCCTCTCGAGTGAACCAAAAAGCACTTGCTGGCTTTAGCTTCCTGAGGTTCCAAGCTGGCTATATTAATTACTGTTAACTTAAAACTGTATGTTGTACAGAGGAAGCTTAATTAGCTGCTTTGAGGATTAAAATCTATCCTTTACAAATTTTAAAGCCTTCTGTTCTTGACCAAATTATGTGAATCCATAAAACATCTTTCCTTGGACAAAATGCTGATTATTTTAGGTGTGGTTTCTCAGAGTCAATTTTGCCACTCTATTTATTACCTTGAATTACATACCAAAATAGATCAGAAGAAAATCTCTCTCTTTTTCTGTCTTTCTCCTCCTCCCTCTCCTCCCTCCCTCTCCTCCTTCCTTCCACTCTCCCTCTTTAACTTCCTTTCCTCCATGTTTCAACTCTATTTTTCTTAGAGTTATTTCTACATTTTGTTTTTAAAAATTGAGGAAAATAATGAGCACATTTATTTACAGTTACTGTTTATGGTTAACAAAAAAGGAAAACCTTTTGATGAGGACATAATGGTCAACAGATATGTTTCTACCTTGGTAAATTTTAAGACCGTAATAGTTACTTATACCATTTTTCAAGTGAACTCTCAGTGCTGTGTGTGAGGTCTGATTTGGGAGCAGTCATCCTTCAAGTGTAAGAAGTATATTTTCTTGATTGATAAGCTGGGTGACTACACAGTGAGAAATCACCCTCTCGGGGCCTTAAATGGCTAGTATTACATGCAATTTTCATAAAAAGCATAACAGCAGTGGACAAGGGTTTAGTAAACTCGAGACTTATTCTGACTCTATTCTAATCCAAGAGTCATTCTGTCTTTCTTTATTCAAGATAGCTTTGAATACTTAAAAGCTGAAATAAAGTAAATACAATTCTAATTTGCATTAAATATATTAAAGATGTGATTTGATTTCTGTTCTTTGGTGTGTGAAAATCACTCACTCAGTAATATTTACTAATCTTATTTAAAATTTTCCATTGAATGTACTATGTGACAAATATTTGTCATTCCAATCTTTTAGCCAATATTTTCATCTGGGAGCTTATTAAATTGACCTGACTTAATTGAGATTAAATTTTTCCTTGTTTTACTGAAACACTGCAACTTGGGTAAAAGCTCAAGCTATTCCTTTAATTATGATTTATGTTTGTCTCTGCATTAACATTTGGCCTATAAAACCTTCCTAATTTCTTAGAAAAACATATGTATAAGTACACTACAGACCTTTAGAATCAATTTGCACATTCATGTCTATATTTACAGTATTTGAGCTTGAAAAAGTTTAAATCAGATGAATCATTGAATTCATCTGATAAGAATAATATAAGCACTGTCAGATACCAGGAAGAGTAAAATTATAAGAAAAATTGAAATACTGAAGTTTTAGTGGATGTATTAGAAAGAAAATATCCTGAGGACTTAGAAAATGGGTTCTAAATATTATCTGGGTGTCTATGGGGAATTTACTTAGATTCTCTGTGTTGTAAGGATTTCATGTATAAAATTGGGAATTATGACCATACAACAAATAACTGGATCTGAAATAGAAGATTATCATGACATCTATATATCATAAGAATTTACTGTAAGCTTATTCAAGACTCATAAAATTTTGCATTCTGTGTGGATATGGACTGGTAAATAATTACATCAAGAGAAAACCAGTGATCACATGGGAACATCTTTGGACACTAGGAGCCAAGCCAGATAATAACAGGTGTGTCAATCTTCTATAACTTTACCATCATTAATTAACAAACAGTCCTCCTCCCTAATATCTAAACTGCAGTAAAGAGGAAAAGCCAGACTCTTAGATACCAGTGTCTGTATTTTATACTGACAACACTGCTAATACATTCTTAAACAAATCCCCTTAGGTAACTTTATTTCTAAAGCAGGAATTCAAATATAATATGTCTTTTCCAATAGAAAAATGGATTAAAAAGGCATTTTAAAGCCATGTTCCCCTTAGGCTTAATTATCCACAAGTCTGTCTTTTCAGATTGATGCTCTTTCTTTTGACCTCTGAAACATCCAGATTTCATGCCTTTCTCAGTTTTCTACCTATAAGTTAGGACCATTCTACTCAGACACTATTTCTATTTTAATTGATTCTATACCAGTTCCAAACTAGAGCATGATTTTCTATTGAAATAAAAACAAGAACTTTTGAGTACTAGGAAAGAAATCCTGTAATATAGTATACTACATAAAATCAATATTGTCAACTTCTCATATATTGGGAAAAGGACACTATATAAAAAAGATTTCTTGTAAAGTTTCTTAAAAATTGGTATTTGTTCAATGTGTATTGGTACTAGCTATTAGATCTGCCAATAAAACAGCCACAAATAAGTTTATTATTGTTTCTTTAACACATCACCCAGAACGGCACAATCTTCTCCACAGTCCACATTCTTAATATGGTTACTTGCTCTCACTGTCCCTTGTCTCTTGTCAAATTCAATTGCCATCTGCACAAATCACTGGATCTAAATGTTATACTGTCTAAAAAATTTAACATCAACATAGATTCTTAATGTAGCAGCCACAACTAGCAAAAACCTGTTTGTTTGGGGTCAAGAATCCTCATATTTTGACTCTGTTCTAATATACAATATTAAATAATTGCAGAGCTACTTTGGACAACCACATCAAGCAAAAGAGGAATATGAGAAATTTTAATTAAAGTGTAAAATATATGGCTTCTGAACTTCACACTCCTATCACCAGAAATCATTGCTTTTGAAAGCTTTATAGAACTTTTATTGAACCTATTCTCAGAAAGTTTTAAATGGACATGATGTGTCATACCCATCATTAAACTCTGAATGAAACATTACGTAAGTTATCTAGTTAAAACAATAGCTGACAAGTCATATTATTTTAATTTTAAGAGGATGGGTGTATCCTTTTGTGATTTTATATTTATTATACATGGAACATCCAGGAGAGTCACACCTTTCAAATAAAAGTATAAATTAAGTTTGCCTGTGATCTACATTTTCTTTGCTAGTAAATAATGAAAAAAATACATTACACAGATCCTGACCTTAAAAAAAAAAACTATCACAATAATTATTATATTGAATAAAGTGAGTTTCCATATATTATTTGTTTAAATTTTTAAGAATTTTTAGGTATTTATAGATCTAATATTAAATAAAATATATTAGCTAGCATTTTCTGCATCAAAATTCACATGGAACTAAGTGAGTCTAGATTAAATAGTTACTTGCAGTTCTAAAAAGAATACCAAGTTAAATATTCTCATAGATTTTTTTAATTATTTAGGAGTTACATCTGAGAATCAGAGAAAATGAATTTTTATCTTTGCAAAGAATAAAAGAACACTATTAACACAATGTTGTAAGTCAACGATGCTTGAATTTAAACAATTTAAAACAGAATAAATTACTATTAAACAAATTTGAGAATTAGAGTTTACATTAACAGTCAATTAAATTTAAATACATGCAGTTCAACAGCTAGTTTTGAAAATGACATTAACTGTGGAAAAATGTAAAATTCTGCATTAATATGTCCTGAAAGAATATAGTTTCTTTCACTAAATTAATAAATATTTTTAAGCACCTATCACGTGCCAGGCACTGGACTAGGTATTTTAAAAGGCTATACCTTTGTTATGCTATTTTAGGATTAAATATCCTAGACAAGTATTAGTTCTTTTCTTTTTCACAGAATGAAAAATAGTAATTTCCCCATTCCTCTAAAAATTGTAATTAAATTTAATAGCATAAACATTTACACACAGGATAAACATTTTAAAAGGCCTGGTGTTTTATTTCTTACCCATTATTATCATATACATCGACTTTGAAAAGAGTTGTCTGTGATTTGTTCTTAAGTTGAAATATTTCTGAGGTGTGTCCCGGGTTTGAGAGCCTCATGTATATTATACAGACAGAGACATACACATGCCTGCATTCCCACAAAAACACATTAAGATGAATTGGCAAGTCATTTTGGTGGTGCTTTTCTTCCCTAATAAAACTTAAAATAAAAATCAAAGAGTAAAGAAGTGACAAAAATATTTCCATGTGCTCGTTTTAAAAATGTAAAAGCTTAAAGACCAATTCTTGTTTGATATCAAGGTAAAACATATTGGTGAATACCTTTGGAAGATTCCTGTATTTTATAAAAACTGCTTTCTTAGTTGTGGTATCAATTTTCTCACGATCTACACATTAAAATAAAGAGTATAATTCAGGCCAAAACAAAAAGGTTATTTTGGAAATGAAATTCCTAAGAGGTAGGAAGGCCTTGAGAGAATGTAAATCTAGCCCTCCTTGTTCTAAATGAGACGCTGAGTGCCAGCCAAACCCTGTGGCTAGTCACAGTTCACAACAGAACCTGTACTCAAAATAAGATTTTCTAGCCTTTACTGAAAAGTTTTTTCTACCATATGATGGACTCTTTTCCATTAAGTATCATATAATTGAGGAAAGCAGGTGATTCAGAATTTTTCCATATAACTGCCTCAATTCTAATTTGCTTTGTCTTTGTAAACAGTGAAAGCATATTTTAAAAAATGTTTATGGAAACAAACTGTGCATGAAACTGGACCCATAAAATAACCATTCTTAAATTTAATTCCCTAGCATTTTTGCATAAAATTATCTAGAATATTTGTTGTTTTACCCTAACATGTTCCTATTATGAAAGAGATTTCTGCATGTATGCTTCTGATAGAATATTAGGCATGGCACTCACTCATCCATTCATTCTTCTAGAGGTCCAAAAAATGAATGGAATATTTGCCAGATATGTGGAAACAATCTTAAATAACTAACTATAGTTTATCTTGTGCCTTTTTGAAGCAATTCTTAAAATTGGCCACATTTACTCACTGAGATAAAAATAGACTTCAAACAATTTCTACTTGTGTATTGGATATAAATTTCTTTAAGGTGCAATAAGTATCAGTTTTCCAGTTAAATTATATCAATGTTACAAAAAGAGTTTTTTAGAAACAGTGTCTCTTAAGACAACACATTTGAAGTTTAAAAAGCAGACATTAATTTCAAAGTATGCAATTATGCTACTATTGTAATACAACTGTCAGCTGGAAAAAAGTGTGCTGTGCGCTGCGCTAAGGCGCTTCAGTCCTGTCTGACTGTTTGCAACCCCATGGACCACAGCCTGCCAGGCGCCTCTGTCCAAGGAATTCTCCAGGCAAGAATAATAGAGTGGGTAGCCATTCCCTTCTCCAGGGGATCTTCCTGACCCAGGGATCGAACCCATGTCTCCTGCTCTGCAGGCAGATTCGTTACTGTCTGAGTCACTAGGGAAACAAGTGTACTATGATATAAACTGTATTTTAACCAGAAACATAGCATGAGTAAATAGACTACAGCAATATAAATGTTTTTTTAGTTTGAAATTTAATTGAGATTCAGTATTGTTTTGAAGCTAATAAAATCTATAAGAAAACTTATTTAAAATCATTTCAATATTTTAAAATTCATAGTTTATTCTTAGCTTTTTAAACTTTTAGTTCCAGCTATAGGTAGCATGTGTATAAATTTTCAGATACTGTGGATTGTTACTATCTTAAAGTGCATTTCCACAAACACAGCAAATGAAAATGTTGTTTACACTTGTATACATAGTATAACATTTTTCATTGATTTTTAGAGATCCCATTGTCTTATTTAGCTCTTATTATTAACCAGACTATAACAAGAGTCAGAATGCAAAAGATTTAGGTAGTCACAGATTTGTAATCCAGGACAACAATATAAATATTAGGGACACACTGGTTCTACTATCAAGCTGTACTCAGCAAACTCAACCGTACTAAACATATTTCGAGAAACTTAAAATGTCATCACATCTCTTCGGCTTACATTTTTTGGGTGAACTGTAATGTCTTCTCAAATATAAAGCTTATAATAAATACTCACAGGAAATGTTTTGTGTATTTAAATTTAAGCATTCTACACCATGATTTAAAGTACAGGTGCCAGAGGAAAAAAATCCCAAAACATTTGAAAAACAAGTTGTACTACAAAACTCCTTTAAAACATACTGAGCATTTACGTTTATGAATGGATAACTACCAATAACTAAATGTAATAGCTAAATATAATAATAAAAGTCTTTAAGTATTCTGTCATTAATATGTTTTGTTTCTATTGAGAATATTTATCATCAAATAAATTTACTTTCAAATAGTAAGTGTAACATGCAGATTACACTACTGTCTAAGAGCAAGAACGTCATCCTGTCATTTCTGTGATTCAGTGACAGCTGACATTGTACAGTATTGAAAAGTTGGTGAATAATCGTGATCATCTTATATTGTCTTCTGTGTCCTTAGTCCTTCTCTGTCCTACATAAAAGCACAAAATATTCCCAAATATGCCCATCATCTCCATCCTGACAAAAAATTGTCTATTTCTATACTTGAAAATTTACCAGTACTGATGTGGAATCTAATAAACAATGATAATATGACTTATGGAGTTTTCTACC
Source organism: Cervus canadensis (assembly GCF_019320065.1). Lineage (NCBI taxonomy): Eukaryota > Metazoa > Chordata > Mammalia > Artiodactyla > Cervidae > Cervus > Cervus canadensis. The sequence goes on along the minus strand of NC_057387.1, from coordinate 43,350,566 downwards.
CATCAAAATGCTACTTCATTGCCTGGACATTCATTGACAATTCTAGTTCTAGACTGGCACTGCTATGACACCAAGAACCACGTCATTCTAGGGCTAACAGTGGATGTGGAGAGAGATAATGGCTCCAGGACATGATTATTAATTTTAAAATGTACTCGGTCAGAATCATCTATAGAAGATTTTTTTTTGTATTTATATAGAGGTTTTCATGATACTCAATGGATGTTTAACCCTGAAAACTGTCATTCCCTACAGTTCTAGTCGGGAAAAATATCAGAACGTGATTCATAAAAAAAAAAAAAAATCAGAAAATTCTTTGTAAAATTCAGTTTCTGTCAATCTCCTTACCTGAGACTCAGTAGTAAACCATCAAGCAAGATGATATTTCTTACACCTATTAATGAATATCACATTATAATATAAATTTGAGTGTTTGTAGACATATAAATTTCAATGAGAAAACAAAAATTCCCTATTAAAAGCCATAAATTGTGTTCATAAAATTTTGATTACTTAGGCAGACTTAACTAAGGTAAAAATAGCAGACAAAGGCAATTTTCACAAGTTTTCTCCTTTCTCTTCCATTGTGCCTCAAGTATTACTGTCAAATACAGCTGTATCCATATGCTTTTCTCAGGAAAAAAAATTCCGTCACCTTTGTAAAGCAAACCAAATTTTAGAAAAAGGATGCATACCCTTCTAATATTTGGACATCAATTGGAAAACAATCCAACTATCATTACCACTTACAATCACTTGTATCTAGCATGAAAAAAACACACGATCACTTCCTACTTCTTTAATCTTGTGTATGGATGATACCAACATGGCAAAAGTGAGAACTTTTGAACTAGGCAAAAGCTAGTTCTGATGTAATTTAAAATTCTGTTTTCTGAGGGGGAAAAAAGCTGCCTTATAACAGTAACAATTAACTACAGTAATTTCAATTTAATAATTTGGGAATTTTCCTCCTTATCTAAAAAGATAGAGTATGATAAAACCCATTTTTTTTGTTTTTTGTTTTCTACATTTAAATAGGAACCAGCTCAGTCAGACTGACACCTAATGGAAACTTTTATAAGAGATAATTCTGCAAAGGAAAGAAAGCAATGAGATAAGTATTTAAGTCATTCGAAACAAGAATGCCAAATACTTTTGCTGGCCATGAGATGAGTAGAGGTTTCCTCTAGATTTCAACACTAGCATTTAAAGTTATTCCACTCTAAAAATTATTATTCACTTATGAAGCGATCATAATGATAAGCTAAAGTACTAGTGGTAAAGAACTAAATGAAATAGCTTATTTTTCAGAAGTTTCTTTCATTCTCTCAACAAATGCCAGAGTATTAAATCCTTCATTTCTTGCAAACACTCACTGGGTTCTCAGTTGCTTTTCTGCCTTTAAAATCTCATACACTTATTTAGCCAAACAGCATGAGCCCAACTTTTCAAAGCTCACCAAATTACTAGATTATGTAGCTTCTCCCTACTTTGCCAATTTCCAGATGAAACCAGGGAACCAGCAGACATGCTGAATTTTGTTAAATACATTAACAAACGCAATCTTTAAAAGCCCTTAATCACCAAATAGTGACTACCTAGAGAAAGGGAAACAATGAAGGAAAGAACAGTGGTTCAAAATTCTTTTGCTAGTGACAGAATTTCGAGTGCAAAGACAGCATCTGTGTTTCCTTTTCTACTTAGACTCATTCTTAAAACGGGCTTGTCAGCCCTGGGAGCTTTTGAGAAGGGCCCCCACTCACTTGCCTTGCAAACCACCTTCCCTGAGCTCAAAAGCCGTGAGTGCTGATACCCTGAAGGTAACTGTGGGATCAGATGCGGCGTGGTAGGAACAGGGCCAGGTATAGGAGTGGCACAGTGTACCCATCACTAGGAATCCAAAGTACTGGAAGAAAAGCGAGATTCTACACGGGAAGTGTGAGGATGTGCCTGCCTCCTTCGGGGCACTTTGTTTTCAACGTCCCTAGGGCTCAAAGCTGCTCTCCTGGGCAAGAAGCCAGCGGGGTACAGGCACCGTCGTCGAGCCCAGGAAAGGCCCATCCTCTAAAGGGAAAAGGTGTCTGGGGCGTCGCTCGGCTTAGAGCCGGTTTGGAAGCGCTGCGAGGGAGATGCTTTGTAGGCTTCTTACTGCCCCCCACCCCCACCCACCACCCCCGCAGCTTCGACTTCTCAGGAATTCAGTCTTCGCAGCCCGCGCACAATCAACAGCCACCATGCAGGGCGGAAACTTGGTCTTAGGGTCCCAGGAGGTTCTTGGTGAGCTCGTGGAACCTTCTGGGTGCCTGGTAAGTTCTAGCCCCCAGCATTTGCTCCTTCCACCTTTGAAGCGCCGCCACTGGGCGGGTCCTGGCGCCTCCCTGGAGGGAAAGGAGAGTTGCAGAGCCGCGTGGTCTTAAGCCCACAAGAGCTGAGAGCTGGAGCCTCTTTGGCCCGCGCCTTCTCCGCTGGGTCATCTTTTCCAGCATCATCTTGGGCATCTCAACTCCTGACACATCCGGTTGTCCCCAGGATGCCCGGTGTGCTGGAGGGGGTCGGTGAGTGGTGGAATGCTCTTGGCCAGGATCCCTTCTATCCTAGACAAATCCGTAGGGCTTTATCTTCCATTAATATTTGAAGCAAGCAAACAAACAACAACTGGAAGTAGAAGGAGGGAAGGGCTCGCTCTTCTTTAGTCCCGTCGCTGCAGACCTGAGAGGGGGAACGTGCCTTGGGTTTGTCGATGTTTGATACTCGTCCTAACGGCAGAGGCAGGGAGGCCAGCGCTGAAGAGATGTCCCAAAGAACCTGGACGATGAACAGTCACTGCCTGCCCCATCACTTTCAGGAAGGTTCCAGTTCTGTGCCACACGGCAGCCAATCCAGTTCCCATCCTGATTCTCCACCCCTTCGCGGAGAATCCAAAAGAAAATATAGGGCCCCGAGAGACCCGCCACACTTCCAGTCTGGAAGTTCCGGGGGACCCAGGCCCGGGCCTCCCGCCCGCTCCACACCCGGCAGCTAGGTCTGGCAGCCGAGTGGTACGGCCGGGGGTGGGGCTCCGGCACCGCCCCAGCCCGGGATTCGCGAAGTCACAAGCTTCCGCAGCTTGCTTGCGGGGGCACCTTCGCCCACGGACACGCCCTTTCTGCGCAGGCAGCCCCCAGCGACCCTCTGCTGAGCGCCAGTTCCTCCCTCGCAGCGCCGCCAAACTGCTCAAGGCCTTTCAATCACTGCCAACTTTCGAGATTCGCCCAGTCCGCGTCGTTCCCTGCAGCCGGAGCCCACGGGGGAAAGGAGACGAGAAGACTAGAAGGCCAGGGACCCCGAAACTCCCCGCAGGCTTCTCGGAACAGAACCCCTTCCTTTCCCCGCCCCTCCCCTCCGCCTCGACTGCAGCCCTCCGACACGCACCCATTCTACAGCCCGGGTCACCAGAGGCGCGGCGCGCACTGCCTTTCTGGTGGGATGCGTCTTGCAATCACCTAACACGCGACCCGGAGCGAAAACACCGAGGAAAGGAAAAGATCAAAAAAGTGCTACCTTGGCAACCACAGGCGTTTACAGGCCAGCTGGTGGGCTGGGAGGGGCGGCCGCTGCCCGCCTGCCGCTGGTACTCTCCTCGACTACGCGTATTCTTAAGCAATAACAACGTAATCCGTATTATCCACCCAAGAATACCCGTCACCGAAGAGAGTCAGAGGACCAAGCTGCTGCTGCCGCTGCTACTGCTGCCGCCGCTGCCGCCGCCGCCGCCGCCACCAGAACTCTTGCTGCTGAGCCCGCCCCTGGCTGGGGCTGGGCTGAGCTTGACCGGGACCATAAATCCATAACTCGATTTCCCTAAAGAAGGATCCAAAGCTGTGCACGGCTGCTTCCTGCCCAAATCCAAATGGCTGCTCTATTTCCAATTCTGAAAGACAAATCACAAAACCAAGCACTTAACACAGAAGAGTGCTCTCTTCCCAGTGAGGAAGGACGATGTGGGAAGGCTCTTAGGGCACAGGGTGGGCGTGACAAGTAACCTTTAGTTTACCTGGTGCTCGCCCAGTGCCTTTCTGTCTTGGCTCTTCTTGGTACCCCCTCTGGTATCGGCCAGCCCACTCTAGGTGCTTTGATTGAGTGTCATGGCAGCGAGAGAGCCCTGTAAGAGACATGCATAGTTAAGCACACAAATATTACAAATGTATTTGCCTAGACGGCTCTAAGAAGAAGTGAGGCTCAAATAAAGATAGGGTCATGCATGGGTGAAATTTTCAGCAGTGTGTTTTGGAAATGCATTTTCTCAAGCCCAAGATCACAGAAAATAAACACTCTTTCAATTTACTACTTGAAATCAAATACTTATAGATCTACAAAAATAGGCACCTCTCCTTTGAAGGCCTTAGAGCTATATAACATAATGATTTTTAAAGGAAAAAAAAAAGCTTCAAAGCACAAAATAATTAAACTCATTTTCCATAGTATCAGAACTCACTGAGTTGACAAGCTGGTAGAGTTTCTATGATTTAGGCATCATTTTGTAGTACCACTATGTGTAATTCCATAGCCCACCTTTCAAATATACAGTATAGATGCATTGCTGTGCAGTTGTTGTGAACACTTCTACAGAAATACCTTTGAAGCTCTGTCTTCATAAAAATTATTTTAAGAAAAAAAAAAAAACAATAAAAACTCATTTGCAAAGTGACTGTAATTTTGGCTTCCAGAGAGAGAACCTCTGTGATTCTTTGATGATCAATATGGCTCTTATTGGAAAAGCTTTGTCTTAAGATCCTGCAGTGAATATTCTGATAATAGGGGTTTATTGTTCACTAAGTAAAATGAACAAGTGCAACGTCACTACCCAAGACATTTTGTAGCTCCATTAGAAAGTTCTCAATTTCCTTTCCCTGTTACTCTCAAATACATGGAAGTACATCCATGTGAGTGGAATAGGGAGGGGATATGGAAACATGGCAATAGACATTATGATTCCTCAAATTATGTAAGTGCAAATAGCTCTTCATCAAGCGGTAATTATATAACAGAATCTCTCCCACTACCACAACTCATCTCTAAGTGACCTGGTTGCAATTTAAGGCATTTAGGTCATGCTTTCTCCTATTACTAATATTTTTTTTAAAAAATATATTATTTCTCCAGACACACCAACTCATCATTTTCCTGACATGTTACTTACAAATAGAAAAATCAACATGAATTCTAGGTTTTAGGAACAACTGTTTAATATATAATGTCTGATGCCTAAAATAACTCAAAAGAAAAGCAGCATTGCCCAATTAGTAGCCTATTTTACAGTATTTTCAGATGACTTTTAAGTGCACCTTTCACAAAAAGACAGATGCCAATTAACAAATTAATAAGTGCTATTTTCTGCCATTACCTAACATAGCTATAAAGTGAAGCTTTTCTCTGGGGGTGCTACAACCAAGCATGCAGACACACACACACACACACACACACACACACACACACACACATATACACAGGAAGCTGACAGGTTCTCTTCAGCTTGAACTCCTAGAAACAAAAGCCCTTAGGGAAAGTAATGCAATAGTCTATGAGCAAAGTGTACATTTGTTCCTGAACTCTTCCATTTAAAAACAGCTAACATTAAAAGGAAAATAAGAAACATGGTATACAGACAGATTTTGATTTAGCAAATAGAACATTCTTTTTGAATTAAAAGGATTTTCAAGGCATATACATATATACACAACACACACAAACACACACATACATATGTACATATACATACATACACACGTACATACACAACAATACATGGCATATCAGAATCACAGCATAAATACCTACACAGCTTTTCAGTGCTTTCTTAGTAATCTTGTTTAGTTTTGCTTCCTCACAATTGAAATAAAACACACACACACACTGACCCACAGACTCACACGCTTTAAGAAACTAGAACAACGCAGTCAATATGCTTTCTTTTTACCCAAGTAGCTAGTGCCAGCCCTTTCCTACCTACCCAAATGTTCTCCCAGTTTCAGCACCTGGACGAGTGGACAGCTCAGCCCGGGCCGATTGCCGGCAGCACTCGCAGCAGAGCTGACTCTGAGCTCTAACCAAAGCTCTCTCGTGCTTCAGCGGGGCAGCCTGACTTACGAGAACACCATTTCCTACGAGACCACTGCCGCTGGGTGCATATTCAATTCAAACCTCCTTAAGCTGTCGGATTTCCCCCACCCATCCACCCTCCCCTCCCTTCTCCACCCTCTACACAAAAACGGAAAAGGGGAGAGAGGAAAAAAAAAAAAAAAAAGCCCAATACCACCAGGGCGTTTGTTGATCAACTTACACTTTGCTTTTGAATATTTAGATACTGCTAGCGGAGCAATATCAACGGAGGCTTAGGTCTGCATTAAGTACCTTTGTTCATCGACTCCTGCAAGCCATATTTATTAGAATCTACATTTCCCTAGCTCCCCAATAACTAGAGGTGTGTTTTGAGGGCAAGGGCTTTCAGCACCTTTTGATCTCTCAAGGCCACCGCGACTGACTGCCAGTCCCCACTACTTTCCCACCCTGTCCCCCACACTCCAACACCCATCCCAGTCAAACGCTTGGTAATTTGCAACCAAATATACATGAAGAAACGCGACAAAGCAATCGGTTTGAGGAAATAAGCCAATTAAGCTAAAGCAGAAATGCTTCTCTCTCCCCTCCTCCCCCTAGCTTCCCTCCCTCTCCCTCTCTCTTTCCTTCTGAAGTAGAAAGGGGGAAACACGGAGGAGAGAGAAAAAATCGGGAGGAGTGTGATCATCGACTCTTAGAATCAATGGAAAAACACTATACACATATTTACTGAATCATACTCTCGTTTTCAGACAAAAAGAAACACATTTATCGGTGTAAACATAGTCTCCCTGTTCCACACACCCTACATCGTTTACCGTTTGCTGAGATTTGTCTTGCGGTAGAGCAAAGTAACTGTCACAAATCCATCTCGATTGAAGTGCTTACCCTCTAAATCCAGGTTTCAAGCGGAACTCCAACTGTGTGTAGAAGCCAGAGTCATCTGATGAGCAGTGAGGTAGCTCTGGGCAGTGGGAGCTGCTTCCCTCGGACTGCCGGGTTAGTGTTAACAAGCCCTGGGAAGGGACCCCGGTGCTTTGCGCTGGCTGTGCCCCAGTGCCTTCGCGTGGTGGCGGCTTGCTCACGCTTCCGAGGAGTCCCAGGCGGTAGCCTTCAGCTGATGCGAGCTTCCAGAAAGGAGTGGGGAAGGGGGGAAAAAAAAATCATCTAATGCAATCAAATCGATCTGATCTACACCATCTGTCGCCTGCCACTATACACAAACGTTAAAATAGGAAAACGGAAAACACTGACAACCCGAGAGGGTTGGTCTGCAAAGAGTTCATTTTTAGCAGAGCATAATTGGGTATGGTCGGCGTACAGTTACAAAAGCTGCTGTTAGCCATCCAGTAGTGGATCCCAAACATGCTAATGGTGGATTAATTGAGGAAGATCTGACGTGCAAGCTTCATAGTCTCTTATTCATGACTTCCCAATGGGAAAGGACCAATGCCTTGTGGGACTATGGTAACATACAGTCAAAAAGCTGCTAAGAAAATGGCTGTGTGTTCACAGCACCTCTCTCTGATAACAAACATATGTCGACTAAAACGGTTTAGTAGGATGGGGGGGTGGGTGTTGGAGAATAAAATTTTCTTTCTCAGTATAAGTAATCTGATCTTCTTTCCTTAAAGAAATGCAAAAATAGATACCATATCTTTACCCACAGTGGAAGAAAAAGGATGTTTTAAAAGATTTTTATCAAGATTAAATTCTGCCTTATAAAAGAAACGGAACACTCCTGTGCAGCAATTCTAAAAAAAAAAAATCTATTATCATATTTTTTTCCTTACTGCGATCAGAGTAGATCCATAGCATGTGCAGTATATAGAAACTCAGCCCAGTTAATCCAACCAGGATTGACTGGATGTTGTTTAATGCCACGTACCCTTTTGACTTCCTGAAAGCAGGATGCCTCTTGGGCAAGACATTTTGCATCATTGAAAATTGACATAATGAACGTTAAGTGTGATTGCAGTGAGGAGATAGGGAGAGTTTTCTTTTTTAATTTTACAATTATTCCCTCTGGCTGAAACTCCTTTTGGTCGGTTTCCAGTCTTTCCTGATCAGCTGATGGGGGAGGTATAGGGAAGGGGAGGGAGTGGAGATATGGGATCGGGGTGTGTAAAGGGAGGAGGAAGACTGTGGATTATCAATAGTCAGTAAATTCATTTTTATCTGTAATAAAAAACTATGGCAATAAAAGAGGTCACTTACTTATTGCTTATCATGATATTTAAATATAAACCAGTTTTCAAAATTAACATCTTATATGTGGAGAGAAAGTAGTGCTAACAATAGTGATTGTCCCTTATCCATTTATATTTTAAAATTAAAAAAGAATCTAGAGTTTATTATCTATGTATGTGACATTCTTTTATTATCTATATCCAAATAATCTATGTTTCCTCTAATTTTGTCATCCATTTGAATATTGAAAGCTGTGTTTATTTTGATTTGGCTGCCTTAGAAAACATAAATTACATATATTCTTTGTAAACAATTAGTGTTTAGGATAATTCTTGAGATAGCTGAATGTCTTCTGAAACTTTGATAATCTCTTTAAGAAAAAAAAACAAAAACAAACCCTAACAGTTATGAATTAGATTAGTCTAAAAATATAGCTTGAAGACAATTCAAACAATTTACCTGATCTTTTGTTTCAATATACATTAATTAAGCACTCTTTCCAACCTACACAACATTCCAGGGTCACAGTCAGAAATCCAAGTCTAACAGCTTAGCAGCCTTTGTTCTTATTCGTGTCAAGCTATTGCCCCCTGCAGGTTAGGCTGAAAGTGCAGGCAGAATTTGGCCAAGTCTTTGGTAAATTTATGGTAGTCACCTTACTCATTCTCTCCCATTACTTAAGTAGAGTCCACTCATTAACTTTAGGTTTGTTGGCATCATAGTTTAAACTGTTTAGAAATAGCAGTAAACTGAGAAAAGTTGAAATGATATTTGTAGACAGATGATTTGGGTTTTCTTTCTGAGAAGTGCTAGGTGGAGAGGATTATCTATTTTGTACCCTGATGCACTCAATACAGTTTCTTCGTCTTTCCTTATCCCTTTTCCACAGCCTCCAGCAAAACTTAAAAACAAATGTAACAATTGGAATTATGATTTCTCAACAATAAAGAAATGATCCTGGGTAGTTTACTACTTGATATCTGTGTGCTCTTGGTACACTCAATGAAGTGCCTTTGAATCAAATCCTTTCAGAGTCTTCCTACTACTGATGTGATGGGGGCAATTACACTGTTTTTCTTGGCTATAAAATGGAATGTTATTTCAATGTTCATGCTCCTGCCACCTTATCCTCCTTTCCTACAATCAACTTTTTCCAAACAAGGCACCTCTCCAAGATGAAATAAACTTAATGTCGGCAGAATAGAAATTAAATTAAATCAACTTTTCCATGGTGTTAGAAAGTGGAGCGGGTTTATGAGAGTGATTTCAGAAGGTTTATGGGAGGATTCTTTTATGTTTTCAAAGTCATGATATAGCTACTTACACTGAGTTGTAAAGAACCCTGCAATGGTATTTCCCTATAATTTAAATACATGTCTTATTGAACAATGACATATCATTATGCAAAATATCATTAATTTTAATGCAAAATTAGCAATCATTAGAATTATACCTAGTCAAGTGTTAGAAGTATTATTTCCACATTGTGTCAAAGTAGTTAGAAATATGAAATGCATTCTGCTATTTTAGAGATATTCTGAAATGCACACAAAAGATTTAGATGAGGATAGTGGCAAGACTCAGGGCTTTTTTGGATAATTTTTTACCCTACTCACTGGTACTTTTTTCAGACTCTATGGAATAAAAACATGGGATAGGAACTGGTGATGACTATGTTATATCTTAAACAAACCTAAAAGCAAAACCAACCAATCAAGCAAGCAAGCAACCAATCAACCAAAAAAAAAAAAAAAAACCACCTGAAAATGTATCCATGTTTTACTACATTTTTAAAGCTTGTTAAATTTCAAAAGGACACTACATCTTTAATTAAAGTCTTTCTCTCTATAGTTTATTAATACTCTTGAAGCAAAGAGAGGATTTGGGCTAGACTGTTTGACTATCATTGCATAACTTGTAGTCGAAATAGTGACTTGTTGCCAGCAGCTGACATATCTAGCTGTCTTTGAGTGGATATTTGTAAAGAAAATTCACCTTTCTTTAAAAAGTATATTTCATATATTTGATATGATTACACATGATTTTATATGTAGAAGCACATTGCTATTGAGCCGAACAATTTTTAACTACTTTGAGTCAAATGTCTATCAAACGTCTATGGACAGAGTTGCTTTTAATTATCCTCCAGAGAAGAGAGATGGTGTCATTTGACCTGTGGGTCTGAATCAAGGGCAATAATTTTTAGTTCTCTCCATACAAGATGCAGCAGATGGCCTGCAAGTGCCCTGAAAAACACAATTCTTTTCCTCTTACTTTCACCACTATTATTCTAATTGTTTCTAAAGGATCGGAACAGGGTTCTAGAAACCTTGTTATGTTCTGTTATTGCCGGAATCTTGAGTTATTGGCCATTCTTATCCTCAGAAGCGAAAGGCCAGGCAACCTTACGTATTTGCATCCTATGACTCAACTCAGTTTTCACTTGGCGGGCCGGAGTGTGTGTGTGTGTGTGTGTGTGTGTGTGTCCGGAGTGTGTGTGTGTGTGTCCGGAGTGTGTGTGTGTGTGTGTGTGTGTGTGTAGGTTCATCCTGAAAGGGCTTGTTTCCAGAGGTTTTCAAATGCAAATGGAGTGGGAGTGGTGGGAGCGGTGGTGGAGCGCGGTGTGTGGGTTGAGGGGATTTGGGGAGATGGTGTCTCAGGCAGTAACTTTATACAAATTCAAGGCCATCACTTCTGCTGCAGATAAAAACAAGGTAGATCTGAGAGATCCCTTAGAAAGATACAGTATCTTCCTCCTCTAGACCGAGGCCAGCTAAAGGCAGGTCCCAGTGCTCGCGCTGTTTGTAGAGAGGGTCCCGAAGACCTCTGGAGGCCAGTTCCGGGGGCGGCCGGGGGCTCAACTCTCGTGTGGCGAAGGGCAGACGTGTGGTCGGCAGGCTTGGTGCTCCATCGCCGAGGGAGGCCACCCACCCGGGGCCGGGCTCGGCTCTCTTTCCCCGGACGCCCCGGAGCGGGACGAGGGCATCGTTTTAGCAGCCTCCACTCTAGTTTCAGCAGCTGCGGCCCTGCGTCGTTGGCTCGGACCCGGGCCTCCTGGGGGGCAGTAAGGGAACGAAAACTCCACCTCCACTCTGGCTCTCAGATCGAGGAGAGGAAGCCAAACCAAGGTGTGGTTGCACTGGACAACGATACACAGACCGTTGCCTCTTGGGTTGACTCGGCCTGCATTTTGTAGCCCCAGGAGCGCCAGGTGCGATCCGCGCGGGGAAGAGGGTGTAGGGAATCGCCGCCCTCGTCGCCTCCCCACCGCTCTCCGGGGCCTCCCGCGCCCGGGCCGGCGACGTCGGCTCGCCCCCTCACACCCTCGCCGGGAAGGCTGCCCCGGGCCGAAGGCGACCTGGGCAGGAGGCCGGCGCGAGACGGCGCCGCGGCGCTCGGGAGCCGGAGTAAGGCTGAGGCGCGGACCTCGTTCCTGAAAACGCTCGACTTCTCCAGAATTTGTCAAGTGTCAAGCAGCTCCAGGAAGGCGAGCTTTCGGGGGAAGCCACTCTGTGGCTCACCCCGTTTGGTCTCTGTCAAGCCCTCGCCTTCCTCCTGTTTCCCGGTGCTCTGCGCTCCCGGGGTCCCCGGCCGAGCGGGCTGAGATCCGGCGAAGGTAGAGCGGCTTTAGGCAGAGCGAAGGGGCCCCCTGCTGGCCGGACGCGGCAGCGCGGCGACCCGCTCCGGGTTCCCGCCGCCCCGCCGCGCCCCGCCCCGCTGCGACCCTCTGCGCCCCCGGCGCTGGGGCGCGTTAAAAGAAACAGAAAACAAAACAAAACAAACACGGCGCCAAAAGCCACTCTCACCTCGTCTACTGCTTAAAGGTAAGTGTGAGTCCAGCCTCTCCCACGCCCTTCTCTGACCCTCCCTCTGGTCCTCTGGGCTGAGATCTGGGGGAGACAAAGGGGCGGCTCTCCCCCCTCCACGCATACCGCCCCCCAAAAGATCATGGCTGCTTTTGAAAGCACGTTTTGCAAGCATCAATATTAAACAAGATACAGCACAGGCACACACATACAGACACACCCACATACACACACACACACACATACACACCCTCGACCAAACCCACACTTACCAGTCCGGAAGAGGGCTACTGAGGTGCATGTTTCTGGAAACATTTCATTAGCTGTTGAAGGAAACGTTTACTGATCCTTTAGGTTGTAGGCAACACCAGTAATTCTGTAGATTGGAAAGAGGCGGGAAGAGGAAGAAAGATTCCCCTTAGTTTAATCCTACCTGGACGTGAGTCCTATTCTCAGTCCCAAGTCCTCTCCTGGGCAGAAAAGTTTTCATCCTTCTACTGAGGAGGAAGAGAGAGATTCAGCCATTTCTAGGGGGGTGGTTTCCTGTGTCCTGCCCCCATTCCTCACCAGAGAACGGGGTGGGGAATGTTTGTTTTGTGTATCTAGACAATTCATGACTTAGTTCTGTATGGTGTTTTGAAATTAGTTTAACCTTGAAATAGGCTCTATGCTTTGAGTGGCAGATTTTTCTGTGCTTAGGTACAGGTTATTAGAAATCACAATGTTTCTTTCTATTCAGGCAACCTTGACTTAGAGATGGGCATAATGTCTTATTCTATGACTTTCAGTAATGTCTGTTGCCTCCGGATGTCTAGTGTCTTTGGAGAAGGAGCAGAGTTTAAAAAACTTGTTATATAAGTTTAGGCAAATAATAGTTATAAATCCGGTAAAAGATCAGTTTGTTTCTTTCTTCACACAGTCTTTGGAGGAGAGAATTAAGGATTTTGACTGTCTCTGGAGACTAGTTTATAGTAGGCAAGATCTAGGAGAGTATCTTTTGAAATGATATCTGTTTTTTAGTTTTCGTATTTTCAGATGGATGACAGAATATTTGATTTGCTAATAGGAAAGGGAATAAGGCTGATTTGAAGTGGGATCTGGTACCTCTTTTATAGCCAACAATACAGAAGATCTGAGCAGGTCATAGGGGACTAGAATTCTGGACGATAACAATGACAATTAAAATAATAACTAACATGTTAAGTGTTTACTTATTACCAGGTGCTAAGTTGCAGCCTTTACCTTCATTATCTCATTTCATTCTCACTACAGCCTTATGGATAAGGTACTGTTACAGTCTCTCATTTTATAGACCAGGAAAGTAAAGCTTAGCAAGTTTTATTTATTTGACTAAGGAGACAACAAGTGGTCATCAGAAGACAGGGATCTGAAAAATAGGCAGTAGGAGAGATATCTTGAGAAATGATGCTTGTTGTATTGAATTCAAGCTGGTAACATACTAATATTTTAAATCTAAATTTTAGTCTTTTGTAAAAAAAAAAAAAAAGATAATCTTTTCTGGAAAGAAAACATTAGATAAAATGGGAGTACTTGTTGAAAAAAAAATGCTGGTTATCAGTTCCCTATCCCTATCTCAGATGAGAAAACTGAGAGAATGAATCAACTTAGTTACCCTGGCAAGGTGCACAGCCAGGCCTGGAAACCAGATTTTCTGATTCCAGCCCCTCAATTTCTTCTACTTAACCACACTGTCCAAACACTGAAAGAGCCTTGGTTTTTTTCAAAATGCTAAGCAGTAAATCATAGACAGCTCAGAGTCCATATATCTTAGTGAGTAAGCTTTCTTTTACTTTAATTGTGAATACCTTTTTAGACTTGAAAGGACGCAAGTGTGGAAATTGTGCTATTCTCAGTGGTGAATTAAATGAGATAAAAACTACATCAGCTTTACTTGAAAAGCAGTTAAAATGATATCTGAAAGACCTAGTACAATTTTAGTCTTCTCCACCCCCCAAGACATATCTTACTACCCCAGTTAAGTCATTCCACGTTTACATTTCTGCTAGCTTCTGTTCATGAAGGAGTTTAACACACACGAGGTTTTGGTGCTTTTCATCTCCATTCATATATTTTTTTCTTTGTTTTGTGAATGGTTACAGTAAAAATGTCAAAACAAATCTCTAGGGTGGCCACTTTAATGACAAACATATATAAAATTAATTCGCAAGAGATTTTAGATTGGCATTCACATTTTAAAGCACACTTACAATGCACTGAAGTATATTGTGTAGAACTGATTTACTCTGTGTTGTAAAGTTAACTCAGGTACCGAATGTGCTTCATAAAATGGTCTTAGGGTTCCTTCATTTTCAGTAGGGCTCAAAGTATCAGAAGAAGCCAGATGAACTGCCTTAAGTCACTGATTGGACGGCAGCCCATATGCCTCAGCTTTCTCAGTCATTTGTGTGCAAATTATTTGGCTGCGTGGCCTCCTGTCAAATCGGGGATCTGTGATTTTTTTCTAAAGGTTTAATTTAGTTGAATATGATTGTTAATGTCAAGTTGGGAATTTTTTCTCTCCTACCTCTCATTAAAACCATTACTATCAATATCAGTTTGGAACTATTATGTTATATAATAAAACTTGCTTGTCTGTGTGAATTTGTACCATAAACACTTTCACAGATTTTTAGACTTGAAAGGCTTTTTGAAATGATCTAGTCTAATCATTTTATTTTACTGATGGATAAATTGATGTCCTGAGAGGTAATTCAGAATTCGCTAGGTCAACTCTCTAGTTAAGGGAAGAATGAGAAATGGAACCCAGGTTTTCTGCATTCAGCCTCTAAGGTGAGTGCATTCCCACAGCATCATGTTCCTTCTTTATTTGATTGTCAGAGATTCAGTCACTCATTCAACAACTAGTTATTGCCATGAACTTGGCAGCTTTCCTAGGTATTAGAAATTCAACAAAAGAAAAAATAAAACAATCCAGAAAAAGGCTTAAATTTGTTGAAATTTATATTTTAATGGTGGGTAGAATCAAATGGCAATCTTAATAATGGTTATAAAGATATTTTTCTTAGATTTACCTTTAATGTGTTATAATGTGTATGGCAGCAAAAGTATGCTGATATTCTTACATGGTTCCTGTGTAAGAAATTTGGGGGCACCCTTCGTGCCAAATAACTAATTGACTAGAAATTGCTGAGTGGCCAAAGCACACGGTAACCAAGTAGGTGCTGCCTATTCAGGTGATCCATTCACGGGTAAAGTGTAATACTTTTCCAGAGTCGTCTCGTGATTTGGGATTACTTGCCTGTGAGATAGCATGGACTTGTGCAGGAGCTGGGATAAAGAAATAATAAAGAAATTAAAGAGGAAACTATTCAACAAGATGTTTTTAAAAATGACACATTTTCAGATGTATATTAGCTGCCCTAGCAAATAAACTAAAGGGCCAGGAAGGTGCTAGCTTGAGAGTTTAAGGCAGAAGCCTCGGGTTGGTTTTTGTGATAAACTCAACTTTCCTCTGTAGAATATGATATATAGTAGCCCCTTCAATCCTACCATGGAATAATTGGGGAGGGAAAGGTATAAAAAGTTCAACCCTGTAAAATTCTGGATCTCATTGTGAGATTCATCAAAAATATTTTTCAGAAAATAGAACAGACCATTACAAACAAAACATAGACCGGATGTTGAAATGAAAATTTACCGCCTGATGAGGATACAGCAGCTTCCTAAAATCCCTCCCTTGCTGCTTCCCCTGCAAGAATTTTGCTTGTCAGAGTTTAAATATTGATGACCGATGGCCAATTGTCTCATGTCCACATTCATTTACCACTAGTTAGAGGAAGATTTTTTTCCCCACAGGGTTTTACTGTATTTTGCTTAGTAATGAAATGAAGGTTTTTTTTTTTTTTAACAGATATACAGAGTTGAGCTTTCAGTAATTGGGGGGAGTGAAGATGGGGTAAGGAGAAGAGTTTTTTGTCTGATAAAACAAGGGGAAAAAGTACATTTAGCCACTAAAATTATTTTGTGCCCTTCCCTGCCACTTTAATTTGTATTTGTTCTCAGTTCCAATAAAGCAATAATACTTGTAATGTAGTTAATAGTATAGTGTAATATATTAGTAAGAGGGTAATTTGGCTATTTAACATTTCAGCAATCTATGTGTTAGTCATGTGATAAGCAGGACTGGTTAAAATGAACTATTGGATGACTATTTCATAGTTAGGGTCGTGCATGCATGCTAAATTGCTTCAGTTGTGTCTGACTCTTTGTGACCCTATGGGCGGTAGCCTGCCCAGCTCCTCTGTCCATGGGATTTTCCAGGCAAGAATACTGGAGTGGGTTGCCATGCCCTCCTCAGGAGATCTCCCCAATTCAGGGATTGGACTTGCATCTCTCACGTCTCCGGCATTGGCAGGCCGTTCTTTACCACCAGCGCCACCTGGGAAGCCCTATAATTAGGGTCACCCAAATCCAATTCAGTGTATTGTGAACTGTCGAGGAACTCTTGGAGGATTTCCCTTTCTTGTTGCCTGGATGCCACGTGTTGGTATCAACCAAGGAAATGATTACATTATATCCTCCAGAGAGCCACTGATCTATTTCCTGCCTCCAAGTGTAACCAAGATTACACTACAACTACATGAAGTGTTGTGTTGGAGATAAATGGTTGAATTTTTATCGCTACTACCTCTATCACTGAGACTGGGAGTTAGAACTAAAGAGCTCTGAATCTCTGACTTTTTCTGCCCACAGCCCTCTGAAGAAGCAATAGCAATCTCCTCTTCTAGGATCACTGAAAAAGTAGCAAATCTTAAATAAAGGAAAACATGAGACCTCAGACCTTTTTTATCTACTTTGAGATCTGAGTAAGCTTATGGAGCAGTTTTGTTGGCACTCCCAAGTGATGTGACTGAGGTTATCTTTCTGGAGGGGTGAAAAGGTCTTTGTGAAACACTCAATTTTTGGAGCCTCCCCTCTGTAGAAAGAAAGACAGGAAGGAAGGAAGGTTGGGGGAGGAGAGAAGATAAGAAGGAAGGAAGTGATGGAGGGATGAAGGGGAACGGGAAGGTAAGGGAAGGAAAAAGAAAAAGGGAGGAAGGGGAAAAATCCTTTGACTTGGGGTTGAGTGACAAGAGAAACTTTCAGACTTCAGGTTTATTTTCTCTGCACTAGGTATATAATAATATAGTTTTTATATCTTTTAATCCATACTGAGCTAGGCATTAAACACTAGGAATAATCTGTTTATAGAAAATAAAGTCATTTCTATTTGAAAACAAATGGAAAAAATAATTATTTTTCCCCAAATGTGTACCCTTTTAATTGATCAGATGCATCCAGGAAATTCTGCCGGCAGTTTGAACACTCTGTAGGTGTTGTTGCTGCTCTAGATTTGTCTGCAAGAGGAATTGTAAATGGTATTTACCTTTTAATTAAACAAAGCATCTTGCAAATTAAACACATGTTCTTGCACATCAAAATTTAGTTAACATCCTTTTCATTGTTCATCCTGCTGACACTCTGACAGCATCATGAGTCCACACACAATATAGAATCGCTCTGCTCCCGCCTCCCCTGCACTTTGCATTCCTCGGAGTAGATGATATCACATGCTAGAGTACACTCTGTAACTGACTTCTAATAACTGAGCAGCTTTCCTATTTAATGTACTTAATATTTTGTAAAATATGGGACTGCATTGGTGTGTCCAGAACCTGGAAAGCTTTGGACATTGATCTGACGTATGTCTTATAATCTTACACTGGAAATATGACAGTGAATGACAGAACACCTTAGAGGAATATAAGAAGCTGATAAAGGCAGAAGCACTGCACATGAATGCAGAGTATGGTTTCTAATAGCTACATACTTTTTTACATGCATACTAGTAATTTGACATTTATAATTCACTGTGGAGCTGAATTTCTGTCATTTTCTTACTGTCAAGTCTTCCACATTTTGAAATAAATGTCCCTTCTAATTATTATATGAATTTGAACTCCAACATTCAATTTTTTCCCCTGTCCCTTATAATGGAGTGCTACATTTAGCTGAAGTCTGATGTGTAAGCGCATTTAGGAAATGGGATCATTTCACATGTATTCCCACAGAACTGTACATGGGAACCCCTTTCTTGATTGTACTCTGCCTTACTTGTGAGAGTATGATTTGAAACTCCTCCATCAGTACTATTTCTAAGAAAATAAAGTTATTAATGGCAGAATGAAACTGAGATAATTAGCATATAGTCTTAACAGGGCAAAAGTCAGAGTTTTTTCAGTAAAGCAAAACTGTAGTTAACGACTCAGTTGTACTGGTGCTCACCAGTCTCTTTTATCTCTGTTTATTTATGGTTTGTATAACTGAAATAAAGTCATTTCCTTAGAATATTGCCAAAGGAGAAGTGCTTTCTGCTGTGAAAAACATCATCTCAGAATAAAGTTAAATAAAATCCAGGGTGAGTGAGGTCTTCCCTTATCGTTATGACACTGTGAAGATTTTTTTTTTTTTTTAACATTGAGAGATTATTTTTACTATCAGTGTTTAGTTTTAAGATTTAGGTAAAGAGTGTGTTGAAGAGATGCTACTCATGTAAGAAATCGCTTTGAGGCACAGAAATGATTGGTATGGATAGGGTGGAGGAAAGGGTGAGCAGCCCTTGGTATCATCATAAAAAGCTTCAGCTTAAAGGAATCAGCTACACACAATCTTGTTCTGCCATAACCAAGCTTTAAAAAACAGAAGTAAATAAAAGTACAATGTGCAAATACATAATTTTATGTTTTAAATTGATACTTATAAAAATATTGGTAGCATGTTGCATGTTTGTTGATTAAAATGTCTTCACACATGAGGATAAAATGTCCTTACTTGATTTCTAGGAAATGAATAGAATGTGAATGCTGAATGCATGCAGATAGTACTTAGAATAACCAAATTCATTTCCCTAAATTCAGATAAGAACAAAGATGATGAACTTTGGCTAATGACAGAGTTTTAAAATGTTATTATTTGCTTTTATACCAGCGCAACTTCTGTCCTGTTGTTTAAACATTTCACAATTTTCCAACTATAAAGAAAATCTATGCTAGCCAACAAGTTTCAGGAATATTGATTGGAACTTTCACTGATGTGTAAAATGTGCCTGAACTATAGTCGTAGATTTTCCGTCTGAAAAAAAATTTTTTTTAAGTTTCATATTGATCCTTGTGCCCTTTGGTTTTCACTAGGCTTATGAAAGATAAAGCCTTGATTTAACTCTTCATAGAGCCATCCAATGTGTAATAATTTTTAAAGTGGTGTATAAATAATTTTTAAAGTGGTGTATAAGGCTTCCTTCTTTTAGAATAATTTTATAGCATATTTAATAATGTGCTATCATTTTATATATCAATTTACAAAAAGATAAATGAGAATTAAAAAAAGCAGTGTCTTTATGAATCCTGACAAGATGGCCACTGCTTTGGTTTTTGCTAAATACCAAATGTTGGAAACATGACATATCCCATTGCATCTTACAGCAGCCCCATGTGGAGGTACTCTGAGGGGACTGAGACTTTGGAGACTGAATGCCTTGTTCAAGCCCACCCATCTGTAAAAAGTGAGAATTGGTTTCAAACCAAGTTCTGACATGGGAGGCAAGGCTCCCAAGCAATATACATTGCTGTGTGTATACTCACAGTCTCATTTACCACACGCCAGACACTGTCCTTAGTAATTTACACGGTGTGAAATGTATCTTCTTTAGCACCAAACCTAAATCATAGATCGAAGACAAGAATTTTGACTCAGAAGGTACTTCTGCATGTAGGCTGAGTAGGAAAGTATGTAGGTAGGGTCCCCTAAAGCAAATATGCTCTTAATAAGTGGGCCAAGTGTGTTTGCAGTGTCTTTTCATTCCTACTTTCATCCCTCCCCCAAGTATGTTTCCCATTTCCATAGAACAAATTATCAGGAGAAGTTACTTCTGCCAAAAATGTGAATTTAAGTAGAGAAGTCTAGAAAATGGAATGGAAGTCAAACTCTAAGGAAGTAGATTCCTTAGAGTTGTGCATTCATTCACCCATTCATTCATTTGTTTTAAAGTATGAAAGGGATGCGAGGACCAGAGAATGTCCTAGAGATCATATAGTTCAAGGATAGGAAACAAGAGTCCCTCCAAATAGAGCCCACAGTGTGTTTTTTCCCCATTACATTTTATTTTGAAAAATGGAATTTGAATACCTTTAGGTGGGGCATAGATTGCCTAGTACACCATTGACCCTCACCACCAATTCCACCATACTCTCATCCCTAGTACACCATTGACCCTTGCCACCAGTTCCACCATACTCTCATCCTTTTTCCACACATTCCCTTCTTAGCTCCTCAAATCATTTTAAGATTATCACTTCAGATAGTCACACACACAAAATTTTTAACTGACTCTGAATAAGTTAGGTCCTTTCCCCAAAGTCAGTACCATACCATCTTATTCTATTCAACACCTAGGACAGTGTTTTGTACATAGGAAGCTCAATAAATATTTATTGAATGAATGAGTGAATGAATTAACATGACAGACTTAAGATTGCAACCCAAGTGTCCCTGATCCAATCCAGTGTTGTACCTTATCACTTAATCCCTAGGAAGACGGGGCAACAGCTCTACTTCTGTGCACAGGACATTTGACTCTATGTTTCTGTTCATGATTTTTCTTTTACTGCCTAAATCAAATGAGGCCTAAATTAAAAGCAGTTCAGCTCGAGAAGATTCATTCAAAGGCTGGTTTCAGATGGAAATCATGTAAGCACAGCCACTAAATATATAGTACTTTTCAGAAGACCTGGAAATCACGTTTACTTCCAATCAAGTCATGATTATTGACGTGGTACACTATCTTCATCCCTGAGAATGAAAGGGACAAAGAAATATGAGACAAAGTGAATATCTTTGCCAGGCTTATCCAGAATGTTTTAGCAGCCTGGAGAAACCTTTGGCCTGAGCACATTTTATAGCCAAACTTACAGAAAGAAAAAGAATAACCGAGCCATTTATCTATCACTGTGATTCATCTACTCTATACTAACAGATGGCTATTTAGAAGACAGTTGATTCCTTTATCAGCATTCATTTGTATATTTTAATAGCTTTTATCTGATTGGAATGTCCTTTAGGGATAATTGTATAAAGTAGGAAAAGTTATGACTTTGACTGAAAATGAGTTTTTAAGGCAGTAACCATGTTGCCACAGGTGTGAGGGATACTCTAGTTGGCCATATCAAGTATACAAAGTCAAGGCAGGGTTTGACATCTTATGTTGAACTGAGACCAGGTCCTCATCTGCCACGTAACCTCTGCATGACCATCACATTACCATTACAAGTTGTTTCAAAGCCTTCAATAGTCCTGATTTTTTAAGGACAAGTTTCAAAGCCCTGAGCATGTCAATCAATGCTCACCATGTGGGATTCTCAATAAATATTTTTTCAATAACTTTATGGATATTTGCTGCCACATATTTGTCTTGCATCCACCCACTAATTCTCAATGACCTCTGACCCCCCCCCTTTTTTTTTTTGACTCTTTCTGTAATTCCCTGGGAAAGCCCTTCTCTCACTTCAGGCTTGTCTCCAGCCTTACCTCGTTTATGAAACTATTTCTGTCACTGTTCTTGAGCCCTCTGAGAAGTTTAAAGCAATTACTCTCTCCCCTTTATTATATTGCACAGTGCTTTCTTGGTTGCTATTATGCATATATCACACTTTACCTGTTTTATAACTGTTATATACATGCCTGTATTACCTGTATTATAGATGTTAGGTACATGCCTATGTTACCTGTATTACATTATATATATTATATATATATATATATATATATATATATATATATACTTGTCTCCTAAAAAAATGTAAGCTGAGAGGAAGTAGTGATATCGTTTGAGATATATCCATAATTCTATCATTTTTTTGCTTCTTTGTGACTATAAAGTGATGTTTTCTCTTTCCTAACTTTTTTGTTCTTTTCTTACTTAAACATTTAAAAAACCATGAAATTTGCACAGCAAATATAATTTTATCTCTCAAGATGATCATATTTATCTTGTTCATGCTGACATCATTAAAACACTTTTCAGGATCATCTCCTCTGGAATTGTTTTAAAAGTCAGTCTCATTACTTTTTGTTAGTCTTTACTTTTTGGTCTCTTTTCAGTTTGTTAAAAAATTTTAACTGATGTTCAAAATGTGAAGATTTGCAGCAATTGAAAAAAATCCTAAATGCCAAACAAGGATTATTGGTTTATAAGAAGCAGTATAATAATCCTTATAAAATATTGTATAGCCATTAAAATAATGATACTATATAGGAAATTAGGAAATTATTTGTACAAAAACTGTTCATTGTCTTTTTTCTTTTTTGTTACTAGTGATGGTTTCTCTTTCTCTTTTTTTAAATTAAACCTAAAGAGAATTTGAAAGAATAATTCAGTGGACACTCATATATTTTTGTTCTTGGTTCATTGATTATTAACATTTTGTAAACATTTTCTTGTTTTTTAATATTTTAATATTACAATTAAATATTATTTTAATATTAATATTTTCATATTATTAAATATTTATTTTCATATTATTAATTTTCCTGTTTTTAATAAAAATATTAAATTTTAAATATTTATTTATTTGGCTGTGTCAAATCTTAGTTGCAGCATGTGGGATCTAGTTCCCTGACCAGGGATTGAACTCAAGCCCCCTGCTTTGGGAGCCCAGAGTCTTAGCCAATGGACCACCAGGGAAGTTCCATGTAAATGTTTTGTTTATTTACTTTTCTGTTTCTATTTAGGTTGATGGAGAGATGTGTGTGTATGTGGGGGTGCTGGGTGGGTGAGTGGGTGTTATATGTGTGTGTTTCTTAGGCCCAGAGGAGTTTTCTTCATCTTTAGAATCTAAAGTCTAAAAAATACTAGGCTTATTAGAGTTTGTCTGGGCCAGTTTTCCCAGTTACAGGGGGTCCTTTTAATATAGGAGTCAGGCCTTTTTTTATTACCAGAATTTCCTCCTTTGATTGTCACTTTATATATTATATTTCATTATTTTTTTAAATACTCTGGGGATCAGATTATTTCTGTGTTAAATATTCTATATTTTTTATATCACTACATTTTCTCCATTTTTTTCTGATTTCTTTTGTTTTCATTGATGTGGCTTTATGTTTGCATTTCTTTAATATCATTTATGATTATTATTATTGTTTTGTCCATTCTCCCTTATGAACCTTGTAATTTATTTTTTATTTATAAGATGATTTTTATAATTTTGAAAGTATCGTTTCTTTGAGTTTGTCAGTTTTTACTTCATACTTCATACTTTTTTTTTGTCTGTTTTAAAGTTTATAAACTATAATTTAAATTTTAAAAAATTTTGTAAATGTGTTTAAATTTATTTAATTCAGTTTCTTTCTGCTTTATTGTAGTTCCATTAAGGAGAGTATAAATTGAATTACTTCGATTTGAACTTTCCATTTTCCTTGTACAGTACAGTAGTTTTGTGTGAATGTTGTTGGACATCTTTAAATGTGTTTGATTTTCTTAGACCAGAGGTAAGTTTTATGCAGACAGAGGAGATAGGTAACCTATTAGTTCAAGAGTACTTCCTTCTTCTGATATGATAACATTAATTTCTTTCATTGGTTTCATTTTTTTTTCTCTTGAAGAGGTGGATGATTGTGTTTTCTGATTTTGTGACTTTGTTCAGGCTCTTTAACTTCCATCTCTTGCTTGCTTCTTTTGCAACACCCTCAAGCTCCAAGGGGACCTGTTTACTTCCGGAAGTGGTGCTTTCCCAAGACTACTGCTACTGTTCTTATGCACTTTATCTCTTTTCTTTTGATTTTGTGTGTCTGGATGAAGCAGGTCTTGTTTGAGCAATAAAGGGTGTACATCACAACCATTTGCAATAATCAGTGACCTTCATCTTTTCCTAAGCATTTTCGATCAAAGAAAAGGAAATGTTTATGGAAGAAAGAAAATAAAAGTCGTTGAAGGTAGATAGCTTTATATTGCAAAATATTTGTGCAACAATGACTACAAACGTGTTTAGAATGTTTGGATAATTACTCCAAATGTGTCACAAGAATTATGACATTGTTCTCCCTCAAAAGAGCATGATGAAAGTAAATTGAAAGTAAATAAGAAAGGGGATATCCTCCAGGTACTATCAGTCTTGATTTGCTGGTGTTTTAAGAGTTCTGAGCTTTTTCAGAGTTCAAGAGAATTAAAGTGAAACAAAATTAGCAAATTCAAAATTAAATTAAACTGTTGACCATTAGAAAATTTGATAATGTAAGACTGTAAATTTATATTATTGAGAATTTTTGTTCATTTCATTTTGGAGCTACGTATTTCTCCTTAAATGGAAAAGCCTAGTGTTTTATTCTTAAGTATGAACTTTCTGATAACATGATCAAAATCAATCTTTTCCCACCCCTTTTCTCTTTGTTATTCAGACTTACCAATGCTCTGTACCAAGCATCTCGTATTCTGCTTGGGCACATGGAATAGTTGAGACCATGATATCTATGTTGGTCAAGGAAACGTGAGCAAAAGTGCTATGTGTCCTTCTCCATGGAAATATTAAGAGCCAGAGTGCCTGAGAAACTTCTCTCTTCACCTAGGTCCTGGAGTGAGGGGGATGAAGAGCAAGCCCCTCAGCTCCCTCCATTTCCATCCCTCACACATCCACATGACAGAGTGAGAAGTTAACTCTGAGATTTTATTTTTAACTACAGTAACCTATCCTGTAAGCCTATAAGCAAGGAAAGTTACATTCTTCATGCAAGTTTAGCATTTTGGAGTCAGTGGAAATTTTGCACCAAAGGTTAAACATTTCATACTATATGAGGTATATTATATATACATATATAAGCCATATAGGGGCTTTCCTGGTGGCCCAGTCTTAAACAATCCACCTGCTAGTGCAGGAGACACAGGAGACACAAGTTCGATCCCTTGATCGGAAAGATTCCCAAGAGTAGAAAATGGCCACCCACTCCAGTATTCTTGCCTGAGAAATTCCATGGATGGCAGAGCCTGGAGGGCTGCAGTTGTGGGGTCACAGAAGAGGTGAACATGACCGAGCACAGCAATGACAATAACCAGACCTGTTTTATAATTTAATAACACAACATTTTATTTCTTCAAACCCTTCAAGCTAACTCATTCTTGAGAATCCTTAAGGTCAATTCCCTTTGGAGGATTTCCTCCCGTATTTGTACTGTTGGCTCCTACCCATCCTTCAGGTCTTTGTTAGGCTAATGTCTCATCTCCCCAGAGGCTCTTTCCTGATCACCCTGTCTAAGTAGATTCTGACCTGTTACCTTTTATCACAGCATCATGTCTGCATTTTCTGAGCTTGCAAGTAGATACTTATTCACCTGTTACGTGTTTATCATCTCACCATCTAGCCTGTCAGCTCCATGAATCTGTATCTGTCTTCTTCACCACTGTATAACCTGTATAGGGCAAAATAACAGGCTCAAAATAGACAATCAATGCATATTCAGTGATTAAACAAATGACAGTTATTCTAATAGGTGTACATAGAATAGTTGTAACTCTAGTTATACAGTATTTTATATAATCATGAATTATAATATTTCCCCCCCAAAACATCAGTTCTTTTAAGCTGGTGATAGAATTATGGGAATAGAAATAGTTCGGAGGTTTTGTTTCTTATTCAAAAGAAATTGGTAATCATCATTATTATTGTTGTTATTATTATTTATTCTTTGGGGCACCTGTCAATTTTTAACAGGAAAATACCAATTGAGTACATTATTAGCATGATGTAAGTGTTAATTAAGAAGTCTGCCTATAATTGTGCTAGGATAGCCAGTACATTTTCAATTTAGATTGACAGTATAAATCACCTAGGCACTACAAATGTCTGTTTAGTAAGAATAAATTTTATTATAAAACCATGCACATATAATATCTAAGCACATGATTGGAAAACTTTCTGGATAATTTTTATTAAAATTCCCATTTTAATAAAAAATAAAATTATTTAGAGTGTTCAATTTATTTGACTTCACTGGACCAATGCCAGACCCAGTCTTTGGAGTTGACAGTTAGTGTTAATGCTTTTTGTTAAGGACTTTCAAAGTGTAAAGCATATAGTTACATGTTTTTGGAGTGTAGTTAATGTTGTGAATATAAATATTTTATGTTACAACATTTTCTGTGAAGTTAGATTTCAGTAATTCCATGTTATCAGAATAATGGTATAAGACTACAATATGGTTAAAGAATAATTTCGGAAACAATGAAGACATTGAATTAGTAGTTAACATGCTTAGAATGAGTCTTTTGTATGTAATCAAGATAATGATAAATGCCAAGAGTTTGTGGATTAGGCTAAAAAATTGTTTTAAGAAATCATTAATCCAAGAATTCATAAATAACTATACACACACACACACACACACACACACACACACTCTCTCTCTCTCTCTCTCTCTCTCTCTCATGCCATTTTAGCTAGTTTAAGCAGGAAATACTTTACTAGAGAACATAGGAAGATCTTCCTGGTGGAGAATCTGCCTGCAGCGCATAAGACATGGGTTCAATCCCTGGATCTGGAAGATGCCCTGGAGGAGGAAATGACAACCCACTCCATCATTCTTGCCTGGAGAATCCGGTGGACAGAGGAGCCTGAGAGGCTACAGTCCATGGGGTGACAAAGAGTCAGACACACTTTCACATTTTGTATAGGGAGATCACACAATCTTGGGAAGGCTAAAAAGAAGCCTCTAGTCTGAGCTTTCAGCAGTGGCTTGAAACCATAGGAAAACTAAGAGAACTGCTGTGTGCGCCATGTTCAGGAAGCTGCGCCCTGAGGAAGCTTTCCCCTTGACGCTGGCTCTGCCGTCTCCCTGCTGCTACCCGGATGCACGCCCGCGACCAGCCTGTGCGCCTCACACCCGCCTCTCCCTCTGACCTCATAACCCCCTTTCAGATGAAAGAGAAACCAAGCTACAGGAAGACACAGAATAGGTCGTTTTTAGGTTTTGAACCTCTATCACTGAAGGGAGTGGGCACTGAGAAAGCCTATACAACCCTTATTAATATCAAACAAAATTAGAATTATACTATATAGACAACTTTGTGTCTTGTATTTTTTTGAGTTTAAATTTTATCACACTAATTTCTCACATCTTAAATATGTTATAAAATCACATTTTTGGATGACATAATTCAATTTATTGAAATATTTTTGTCATCTTGATTAATAAATATAATTTTGCAAATTATTAGAAAAATATAGTACAGAGCACATATAAGTACTCAGTATATATTTGTTGAATGAATGAATATCATTTGAGGATCCAGGCTGTTAACAACGATACCATCTTAAATGCATGATATCTGAGGTCATTGTCATTCCTACCCATAGGATGGAGGGAAGAACTTAAGAGGGCTGGTTTAGGGAACTTCAAGGATGAAGCTTGGAAGTAGCATATCTTATTCGCAGCAATAACTTTTACTGACGTTCTATGGAGGAGAAAAAGACACAGTCACATCTAAAGGCAAGGGAGAGGAAGGAGAAAATGGAGTTACTAGGGAGGAAATTTTTAAGGGCAGCCTTCAACACCGCATGAGAAGGAATTAAAACTAATTTTTCTACCTTATCTATAAGGCCCTTCATTCATACTCTGATTTTTCATTTGTTAACTTTATATTTGAAACCATTGATTGTTTATAATTTATATTATTGCTATCTAATTTAACCTGAACCAACACAATTTTTTTTCCTAGAAGGAGGGAATAAACATTAAGTGGAGACATGATGCATTTGAAATTTTCTTTTTATCAAAACAGTTGACTATACAGTATAACCAAACATAATTCTTTTCAACCATCATGATAAATGGTTTGTAGCCAATGCCTAACTCTGTTGAGACTGAACTGAGTTGTCTGAATTGAAATAGTTCTGTAAGCATCCAGACCTTTCCCTTTCCCTTTGCTGTATCTATATCTATATCTATATCTATATCTATATATATATGTAGAGAGAGAGAACAACTTTATTTTCTACATTTCCTATAAGGAGTCTACTAAAATGTAACCAACTGGTTTATGGTCCTGTTATTTTACTGACCTTACAATCTGATCTCGACTGTATCACCAACTGCTCGGAGTTCACCCTGCCGCAGGATCACTTTTCCAGTTCTTCATGAGATAGAGACAATCTTCCTTCCCCTTTTATTCATAGCCTGCATCTTCTGTCATTAGGAAGATCATAAGTCCTGTTTAGTACATCACTAACTACATTATTGCTCAGCAAATTACTTCTATTTCTATGCCTCTGAAATACACGCAGAAAATAAGACAAGGTAGGTCAACTTGACAAATGTTGACTTTGACTGGAGAGAATTTATGTCTACTGCATTGGCTGAGATAAATTAGACTTAATCACACTTACCATCATCATTAATTTTCTCCCTAAATTTCTAAATGATAACAAATCAGTTAAAATGTATACCTACTCTAGAGTAAGCAACTCAGCCTTGAAGTTATTATACAACAAAAGGGATAAACTTCAAATTATTTATTTTTTATGAGTAAAGAACACATCATAAAGAGATAAAATGTGTATGGTATCCAAAAAAATAGGCAAATATGACATTCATCTTAGCAAATTATCATCCAATTTGGATAATTGGGTATAATTTTTTGATTTAACGAATTGATCAGATAATCTAATGGATTAATTTGTGGTCAATATACTATGGACTAGAGTCTTTTAAAAGATTATGCTATTATTTATGTTAAAAATCTTTTGTTAGTAATTTATCTAACCAAAATTAGTTTCTTTGTCATAAAAAGGATAGGGTAGATCTTCATTATTTCCAATATCTTTAGCTTTAGGAGACTATTTTTAGGCATTTTGAGAAAAAAACAAATAAAAAAAGAATAAGTATAGTTGTGGGTTTCCCAGGTGGTGCTAGTGGTAAAGAACCTGCCTGCCAGTGTAGGAGACACAAGGGACATGGGTTCAATCCCTGGGTTGGGAAGATCCCCTGGAGAAGGACATGGCAACCCACTCCAGTATTCTTGCCTGGGGAATCCCATGAACAGAGGAGCCTGGTGGTCTACAGTCCATGGTGTCACAAAGAATCGGACAGGACTGAAGCGACTTAGCACGCACACAGTATAGTAGTAATGACAAGTCTTTATTCTGTGCTGACAGGGTGCCAAACATCATGCTAAACAGTCATTCAGCAAACACTTTCTGAGGGTCTGACAGGTAGTGAGCACACAGTAGTGAAGAAAGAGCTGCAAGTCTCTGGAGTTTACATCTCAGAGGGTGGAAATGGACACTGAGTATGATTTTAGAGCATGTTTCAATTTGGTAAGTCCTATGAAGAAAACAGGAAAGTAAGGGAAGCAGGATTGTTAGATAGGGGCTGAAATTTTTAAATTGAATGGTCATGAGGGTGTTGAACATAGAGATGAGGTAAGATGAGGGCAATTACAGATGTACAGACTCTTTATCTGTGCCGGGTTCTCCTTTCCCTGCTAGCCAGAGTTCGAAATCACTGACCTGTGTTTACAGGTTGCTCTTACCTCTTACCTTCTAATTTGACTCTGAGCCCCCTCCCCTGTCTCAAGGGTGAGCAGGACCTTTCCATCTGGGCAACAGTGTTACTTTTTCAGCTCAAATTGTAGACACTCTTCTCAAAGCCAACTAAGTCCTAGCTCCACCAGGGTCTGTCCAGAGAAATTCCCTTCCAGTGTTTTATAGAAAGGCTAAACTCTTAGTTTCTCTTTAACACTTTAAATTTTCTCAAGTCTATACAATTTTAAAAAGAAATGTGGATTAAGAAAACAACTTTCATTGACATGTCATAAATTATGATGGCTGCTTTATGTTATATTTATGCATGTAAAAATACAAGGAAATAGATATTACTCTTCCATATATAGTTGAGGGAAGTGAGGCTTGGTAAGTTTGACTTGGGGCTCAAACCCATGCCAGAAATTTTTTGAAAAGGCAAGAGTTGCTTTTACACAATCCCTACACCCAATCCCACCATCCCAACTCTTCAGACATCAGTTAATACGTTTGCCACTTTTTGAGAAAATGCAGAAATCCAATGTTTGTAGGGTTTGTATTATTTGAAACTGTTCATTTTCAGGATTAGATTTGATTTTTGTAACAAAATATACCTGAATATGAAATTGTAATTTCAAAAGAACAGCAGAGAATGTCCATCATACCGGCATTTTCAGATTTTACCTTCGCAAGAATCCAATAATGTTTGTATTATTATTGTTTCCATTTTATAGCGAAGCAAAATGAGGTTTGAAATGGTCACATAAGAGGCCCAAGGTGACATTTCTAGAAGTGTTAGTACTTAGATGATAAAAACAAATAATAGTTCAATTACTTTAAACAAAAATGTTAACTAAAACACCTCCCTAAATTGGCTAGAGAGAAAAATGTTACTGCTTGCGTTTTGATAAAGGTGATTATTAAGATTGAATAAAAGTGTTAGTTGCTCAGTTGTGTCCAGCTCCATGGCTGCATGGGCCATGCTCCTCTGTCCATGGAATTCTCCAGACCAGAATACTGGAGTGGGTTGCTGTTCCCTTCTCCAGGGGATCTTTCCAACTCAGAGATTGAACCCAGGACTCCTGCATTGTGGGCAGATTCTTTACCATCTGAGCCACCAGGGAAGCCCAAGAATACTAGAGTGGATAGCCTATCCCTTCTCTAGCAGATCTTCCTGACCCAGGATTCGAATCAGGGTCTCCTGCATTGAGGGCTGATTGTTTACCAGCTCAGCTACCAGGGAAGCCTGAAGGGTGGTATGGTCGCATCAAAGGTTGGTAGGTGGCAGGGGCAGAGGAAGAAGAAAGGCCTGACCAAGAATCAAACCCAGACTGCAGTGATGAGAGCGCTGAATCCTAAACACTAGACCAGGTACTGGTGAAGATTTAAATAAAAATCAAATAGGAAATCCACATATGATGTTCAAAAATTTGGAACACTGTTATGCGTTTACTGTTTCAAATGAGGTGGAATTTTTAAAAGTTAATGATCTTATAATAACCCTTGTTAATATGCCTCTGATATTCCATGTTTTTCACTTCACACTTAAATGGTATTATTGGTGCTCACATAAACACACACACATACAACAAAAAAGAAACAGCTTTTAATTTAAAATAAAATCAAAATGTGTTGTTATATAATGAGAAATGAAGTGATATTTTAAAAGCTGTTCTTTTAAAATTTTAAAATGTAGAGCTTGAGCATGAATGTTGCTTTAAGTAAGGTACTCATATTATTACAAAAATAGAACTTTGCTTGTGATGTTGCAGTTGCCATGGTTACTACAAATTTGTTACTTAATAGCAGAGCAAATAGATTCATAAACATGCTAATTATATCTGATACATTTTTCAGACTGTTTTGTATGAATATGCATATAGCTTTCATAAAAATGAATGCCCCATCCAATAATTTTGCAAGTTTGGGAGGATTTTGCTGTATTCTCTGTGATGTAGTGTGTGACCATCTCAACATAGGAAAAAAGAGAAAAGAAAATTTTCAAGCAAATGATTTTATAATTCACAGAGTAGACAACTGCTGTATTAAATAATATAAAAATACTAAATTCTAAAGAATATAGTAAACTATACAGTTGCTTCTTGGAAAGGCTAAAGTTTGTTATTTATAATAAATCTCTTATTCTGACATTTCAGTTAAAGAAATATTAAGAAGCTGGTATGACTAATGAATAAATGCAGTATTGAGTTTTGACATGAATCAGCATGCTACAAAATTTACAGATGAAGATGAGCAAAGATTTTACAAATGCGGTGTTTTCCTTTTGTACCTTAAGTATTTGATAAACTGAATGCACACTGAGTGTTGAAAAACTCAAGGGCCCTGCGCTATCTTTTCCTAAAAACGCAAAGCCACCAACATAATGAGAAGGGAGGAATAGTCTTCTGCAGTTAGGAGCCACAAGAAAGGGGAAAAGTTGGCCCATTACCCACTGCGTGAGCACATGATATAACTCAAAATAGATGCAGGAAAGAGGCTGTGACCCTTCCTGAGAAAGAGGATTTACTTGGGAGATTTGTGACTTCAGCCAGGGCCTTGTATAGCTCTCTGATGAAAGAGTGGGAATATATGTGTCTCCAGAGAGTTACACCAGGAGGAGTCTTTGCCCTAATCTTGTGATTGAAGATGTTACCACTCTTACGTCTCCATTTAAAACAATGCCCCACTTTCTCTTATTGACCCTGACTTTTCTCTCCTTTGATGAAATTCTAGGTAAAAATACCAGTTAAGTGCTCAGAAACCAAGCGGTATTGAGCAACATGTATGATATTTACAATCAGGCACTTGTTTGTTTATGCCCCGTTTTCCGCTTTCACAACCAAAGCACATGGAAGTTGGTTGCTGTATTTTAGATGTTTGAGCATGTCAGAGATATTGACTGAAAACTCTGCTCTGCAGCTCACTGTCACCTAGTGATTGATATCAGCTGTAACAAGATAAAATGTTATGGCATCATAATTCTGTTTGATGCAAGGTAATCTTTGATCTTTTACTATCAACAGAAGATTATAATATATACTTAGTGTGATAAATAATACCCTTTCACTGATGTCAGAGAAAGAGCAAGTTAAATTGATATGGTTCCAACAGCTAGTTTTATTTGCAATTTTTTGAAAGATTAAACACCTTATAAACAGAAAGACTAGATTCCTAAAATGTATTATTATTTAATTATGACTTCTGTTTGTTAATAATTAATCATCACTTATGCTCTTTTTTGCATTGAACTAAAGGATGCATTTTAAAAACTACTAAATGCATCTTAGCCTTGAGGTAGCTTTTTATTGGAGGGCTTTATGGTACTGAGGTGCCAATTAGAGGCATTAATTTGCCAAAATATTATGTAAATAAAAAATCAGGAACTGAATATTTGATGTGTGAAACACTCTAAACAGTATGAACAGTTATCTTCCCTTTCCTTTAAAATATAGAGTCCAAACTCCTTCCTTAGTATGTAACAAATGCTTGATAGATGTTAACTCTCCAAATTACTTTTTTATCATAATTAATTTCAGCTCTTATCATATGTTATGATGTTATGATTTACCTCAGATGTCCCTTGTCTGCCTAGAAAAATTCTCATCTTTCAAGATACGACTCAAATGCCACTTCCCTTGAGAGTATCCTTTCTATCCTTTCTGTCCAGTGTCCTTTCTCTACACCTCAGAAAGGATACCTGTTCTTCCTCTGTGCTCTCTTAGTGTTTAGGCCATATATTTATTATTACAGTTTTTACTGCCTTGAGATGAGTTGTTTGCATGACATTCCATTTGAATGTCAGCTTCTTGAAACTAGGGGTCGAATCTTGACCATCTTTGCCTTCCATGTTCCCTAGGAGCTCAGTAAATGTTTGTTGGTTGAGATACTGAATGCTAGTGAAAAGGCCTCATGGTATGAAAGCAAAAGGGCAAAAAAATGAAAATGGGAAAAAAAAATCAATTGACAAAAGAAAATGATCGTAAAAAAGAAAACACAGAGTCTCCTTCTGGTGTTAATCATTTCTATCCAAAACCTCACAGCTCCGTGTACACACAGCAGACTTCAGGCATTGCACTGAACTGAGAATTGCCCAGGCCTCTCACTTTTCCTTTCCTCTGGGTATTAGCCACGGAGCATTTTGAAAAACCTTCTCATTGAAGCTTCTGATTTGGTTCTCACAATATCTTTATGAAACGGTCAATTTGGGTGTATCATCATTGCTTTTGTATAGATCAAGAAACTACAGCTCAGAGAGGTTAGTGGTTTGTCCAGGGTTACACAACTGAAACAGATTGTAGACTGAACTGTGACTCTCTGGCTCCAGATTAAGGGCACACTTTTACTGATACTGTAGCATTTCCTGAGGCTAATTTCAAGTATTTTGTCTATTTGAGAAATGTTTACACTTAAAACACTAGATTCATGTTTAGCTGGCTATGAATAAGTAGATTCAATGATGTCTAGAGTTCAATTGAATTTTGTAGTACAAAATTTTCATTTTTGATTCTTGCTACATAAGTGATATGAGAACGTTAAGAAATGAGAACTCAGAAAATTTGGTGCAGCATTTTCAGTCAAATATTTCTGTATTTCTGAAGATTCCTCTAGCTAAGATTTATTGCTGTGGCTAAGGATTTTTAGAAAAAACTTTGCTTTGAAATAGGGAAAATTTACAAAGTTCTGTAAGTTCACCTTTCCTGTTTAGGTTTGTACTATTCACCTGACCATACTACATT
The DNA here is from genome assembly GCF_019320065.1 of Cervus canadensis. Classification (NCBI taxonomy): domain Eukaryota; kingdom Metazoa; phylum Chordata; class Mammalia; order Artiodactyla; family Cervidae; genus Cervus; species Cervus canadensis. Next base: position 43,316,159 of record NC_057387.1, on the reverse strand, counting down.
TATTCAACTCGTAAAAGAAAACTATCTCCAAAAATAGAAGATTCCCTTAGATTTTTGGCAGAATCATTGCTTTCAAAGAGATAACAGATGTCATCTTCCTTTGGCAGGTGAGAATCTGGGCTCTCTAGTCAGTTATGAGCAGTATTCTGAAACCAAAGCTTCCGTTAATTTATAATTGCTGAATTGTAGAATTGCTGTCAGCTATGGTAATTTAGAAGCATAAACTTTATAGCTGAGGTGACTTAAAAGATAAATCTAATGAAATCTGTTTGCACAGGAAGACCCTGTGGTCTGGAGAGGTTAAGAGGCTCATCCAGTTTTATATGGTTAATCCATGGTGCAACCAGGACTTGAAGCCAGAGTACTATCTTTCTGTTTAATATTCTTTCTCTGAAATCTGGTGACTCCGTCTTGGTGGGTTAATATCAGTTGTCTCTTGCTATATAACACACCACCCAATATGATGATGGCTTGGGGAAGCTGTGCCCATTGTCGTAGGCTGTGTTAGTGATTTTGTCACAATGATAAGTTTGCATTCCAGTGGAAAAAAACTGTTTCAATTTGTGTAAAGACTTCTTTTCTAATTGTCTGCCTGGTCTCTAAGTCACTAGACGACACATGAATTTTAACAAACTCTGGGAGATAGTGAGGGACAGGAGAGCCTGGTATGCTGCTTTCATGGGGTCGCAAAGAGTCAGACATGACTTAGGGGCCGAACAACAACAAATAAGTAAAATGTATGATTGGTAAGTTTCAATTTCTGTTTCACCAAGGAAATGATTCAACATTAATTAGCTGGAACTACATATCAATTATGTTTATTCAAACATAAAATACCCTGAACCCTACCAATTTGAAGTTATTAAAACCAGTTTCAGAGAGAAGGACCTTATGTTTTCCCACACCAGCGGTGACATTTTATTCCTGTCTGGTATAGCAGATGTTTAGCATTAAAGGAATCAGAAATATTTTCTTTAGCTCATATTTGATTGCTTTCACAAGTGAAAGTAAAGATGTAGACTGGAATTGAAAGAAACCAGATATTTAGGCAACAGTTTGGGGCTTCTTTTGTCTTTTGTGAAGAAGACTCTTTTGAAGTAGGATCAGAAAAAAACAGAACAAAATAAGACATGAAATTATGACCACAATAAGGAATTGTTAGAAACTAGAGTATGGCCAACTCTGTAAGAAGAGGGAGAAGTACCTCTAGAAAATTTGAAGAAGGCATTGTATACCAGAAATGCCAAAATTCTTTGCTCGTTACCCTTGTCCAATCATTACTCTGAAAAATAGAATTCAAAACATGCCCCAGCAGAAGTTAGAAGATGTACTGCTAATTATGGATGGTGAATCACAAGATGCTAACTCATTTTCATACAGCCTGGCTTTCCTTGTGTCTAAAAGTTATAATTGCTCATAATGTATATTAAACTTGTATTATTAATCTTTGGGAGAATTTTTTTGAGAATCATTAAAATATGCCACTTTTTCCCAGAAAAACTTAAAGCAAAACCTTAGTAGCCTAAAATAATCATTTTATTTGCTCCTCATTGTCTTGTTCAGAAATTTTAGCTGGGATCAGCTGGGTGGCTTTTCTGTGGGTCTCACTTGAGGTCATTGTTGTGAATGAAGTAATGTGGAGGCTTAATAGAAGAAATGACCTAAGATGGTCTTACAGCTGGCTGCTGATGGGACTCCCTCCACTCCTCTCTTCAAAGCCTGTAAATGTCAAGAAGTCTAGCTCAGGCTTCTTTTGATGGTAGTTGGTTTCCAAGGAGGTGACAGTGGAAGCTATAAGCATTCCTGAGGCATAGACTTGGAACTCCCCATAACATAAAGCTCATCACATTTTTCTGATCAATGAGTCACAAGGCCCATAAGCAGGGAGAGAAATTGACCCTATCTTTTGCTGGAAGGAGCAGCAAAGTGATACTGCAAAGAGGCATGTGCATAGAAACAAGAAGCATTTATGCACTGTTCCTTTTTTTTTTTTTTTTTGCAACTTGTGTTATTGGGCTCCTCTGGTGGTTCAGATGGTAAAGAATCTGCCTGCAATGATGGAGACCTGGGTTTGATCCCTGGGTTGGGAAGATCTCCTCGGGAAGGAAATGGCTACCTGCTCCGGTATTCTTGCCTGGAGAATTCTTGGGGCTACAGTCCATGGGTTACTGTATATGCCAAAAGTTCTTAGCATTATCTTTCACTTATATTTTGCATAAAATAATACTTTACTGTGCAGAGAATCTAATTTCTATTTTATTTTTGTTTTACTGAGAACTTGTATGGCTACATAGGGTAAAGACAACCTTTTTCTGACTCAAGATAATGACAATATTGGTATTTTAAAGTTATTTTTTCCCTTAGTACAAGTCAGTGGGGTAGATTGACATTTTTATAAATATATATATATTTCTTATTTTTCCCAGGAAGAGGTTGAGGGCAAAATTGATTCTCTAGTGAGTGTCTGTGTTTTGGTTTCTGTTAAATGATGATCTATAATTGATTTGTGTGCCAACTAGAACTGCCTCAGACTGTTTTCAGCTATTTTGTTCTCAATTCAATATGTAGCTTATTCACAAAGAGCATTACCAGTCCTTTCCCAGATAATCAATCATAAACTAAAGAGAATAAGGCTATTTTTAATGGAATATTGAAAAAAGAGGAAGTGACTAAATTGTGTGGGGCTAGGGAGGAAGAAGAAGGGGAGGGTAATCTTAGTAATTGTAAAGCTGTTTTGTAATGGGTCCAACTTTCTAAGCATTCCTTTGTTATTTAACCTTATGCTGTTAGAGATGCCAGAGCAGAAAGCAATGTAGATAGATAAGGACAAATATTCAAGCCTAATGTGTTTAGATGTTTAATAAATAAAAACGTTATTTAATCCTTACAACAATTCTATTAAACAGTACTAGTATACCCATTTTGCAAATGAGAGTTTGAGGTTAGTAATTTATCCAAATTCGTACAGACATACCATAACACAAGATAAGAATACAGAGAAGCTTGATTTCAAATCCTTATTTTGTTCTTACATACAGCATTTCGATTTGTGGAATATTAACATCATTATCCCTAATTTTCCTGCAGTGTCGTAAGGGTCATAATAACCAGGCGTAACAAGCTACAATTATTTAATAAAAACAAAGAATGCAGTGCACATTGTAACTGGTAATTTTTCTACTAAAAATATTTATTAATAAGTATTGTCTAAAGAAGCCATGAAAATATCTTTTCAGAGAATACAATTTGGTCAATTTATATCACTGTTTCAGAATAACTTCTGAGAGGAATGTGGATTGGTAATGAACCTTAATGGGCTATAATTTTGTTATACTAAATTTTTACTCTGGCCTTAAAAATATTAATTTAGAAGTCTTAGGTTCCATCGTGAGAAGGAACAAACTAACTCAAGAATGAAATCCAAGGTGTGTATTTTTTTCACATGACATCTCTGAAATCAGAAGTTGTCTTACAACCAGTAAGAAAGCATTTTATCATGTTTTAACTGTTTAATGGTCCTTGACTCAAAATGATAAAGATGAAAACAAGCTCAAGCAGGTGGCTCAGTATCTTTCTCTTTTATGGGTGATGTAACTGAAACACAGAAGTTTAGCTAGCTTTTCCAGTGCCACCAAGGTAGACCCAGAATTTCAACCAAGGAAGCGTGAGCAGCAAGATTGTCTGGCATTAGCAAATCAAGCCTGACTTTTGGAGTGTAGAATGTAGTAAGTGTAGAAATTTGGAGAATGGACAACTCATTATGCTTGATATGTTATTGAAGATAAATTTCCATACCTTATTCTTTATTCTAACCTTTATCTTTACAGCTAATTCACTCAGTGATATCACTGGCCGTCTCCTTTCCTGATTTCTACTAATCCTTCTGATTTTCACTGTACACCCTCCTCCATTCAGCTTACTTTCCCTAGTGAAAAAACTTCAGCCAGTCTCTAATCAAATCCTATACTCCATTTCCATGTTCCTTTTTTTTTGACTAGCAAAGACAGCAATGGAAACCTTATCTATACACTTTCTCAAATACAGTGAAAACCACACAACTAGGCAGATTCATGGTCACCAACTTGAAATGGACCCTCAACGTTTTTGAGAAATACACTCTTTTGCTTTTGAACACCCTCTCCCTTTGTTCACTTCAGTGCTTTCAAATACCCTCTACTTCCTTTATGTATTTATTCTCATTTTTTCTGTACATATATTTACTCTGAAATTTCTAATTTTGTCTTGTTATAATCACACAAAATGTTATAACTCTACTGTAATAACAATGTTAAAAGATATAATATATATTTATTTTAATAGAATCAAGAATAAAAGTTGGAGGCAATATAGCAAATCGCAGAGGGGCCAGGCTTACAGCAAAACTTTCCTTGTTGCCAAAAATGATTTCCATTTCCTTATTATTTCAAATACACATACACAGACATATGCACAAACACATACAAGCACATATATATTTGACATTTTGTTATTTTATGTGAATAGATGATACATTGACATCGTTTCAAATAAAAATCAAAACTCCTTCCTCATCTGCCCCGTTCCCTCCTACTCACTCTAGGTAGACATTCTTCCAGGGTTTCTTTATGCAGTAATATGTGAATAAAAGCAAATATTTTGTCTCCTTTTCTTATACAAAGAGTTAACATTATATATATCTGTATGTATCTATGTTTGTATATATATGTACATGCATATATATGTTTGCATATACCTATATGTAATATTTTTGGAGAGAAAGAGGATTCTCCTGGAAGATACATATGCATATACATATGCATATGTTTGTTCTGCATGTTGAGTTTTTACTTAAAATATGTTTCAGCTTTCTCTTCATGTCTCTCTACAGAAATCGTCATCCTTTTTGTTTGCTTATTTGCTTTTTTAGTAGTTGCTTAGCATGCTGTTCAAGGTATGTAACATAGTTTATGTTAACAGTTCTTTATTGAAGGACTTTTGTCTGTATCCAACTTTATGTTACTACAAGCAATGCTGCAATGATATCTTAGTGTGTTGCCCGTTTTGTTCATGTGAAAGGGTATCTGAGTCAGTTCCATAAGTGGGTTAAAGAGTAAAGCATTAGTAATTTTGATGGGTATTGTTAAATTACCCTCCAGAGACATGTACCACTTTATATTCCTATCAGCAGTTTATGAGTGCCTGCTTTTTTGTAGCTTTGACAACAGAGTATATCATCATACTTAAGCATTTTTGTTACCATAGTAGGTAGGAAATGATAGGTAAGAAAATTTAATATGCTTAACAGCTGTTTCTGTTCCTGTTACTGAGGTCTGTCTTTTCACACCATTTGCCTAATCTTTGTGGTGTTATTGGTGTTTTTCTTCTCTGAGTCTTGAAGCCATTTACTTATTAAGGGATTAGTTCTTTGTTTCTGATGTCAGTTGACATTTTTGTTCCCATTTTATCCTTTTTTTGTGTGTGTTTATTTATGGTGCCTTTTAAAAAATGAAATATAGCATATTAATTTTTTCTTGGTTACTGGATTTTTTGAGTCAGAATTGGAGAGAATTTACTCCTCCAGGCTTATAAAGAAATTTGTTCATATTTTCTTCTATTAATTTTATGATCTTACTTTTACATTTACATCTTTAATCAATTTAGAGATTATCTGGTAGGGGTCTAAGTTGTCTCTTGATACCTATTCATTTGTTGTAGTATCACTTATTAGAAATTTCATTCTACCTCACTGATTTGAGATAACTGCTAATAGTATGGCAATGTGACATTTCTTCTTTGGGTCTATATTTGTCTTTTTGCTGTTGCTTTTATTTCATCTGTCTGTTTATTCATGTGCCAGTACTTTAATGTTTTACTTTCCTTGGAGCTGTGCTATCCAATAGGATAGCCACCAACCACATGTGGCTATGGAGCAGTCAAAATTGGGTTAGTATAAAATGAGTTGCGCTTTAATTGAAGAATGGTGAGGGAAAGGGAGGCCTGGCATGCTACAGTCCATGGGGTTGCAAAGAGTAGGACGCGGCTGGGCAACTGAACAACAACAAAATAATTGAGGAATACACACTGGATTTTAAAAAATTAGTTTAAACAAGGAATTCAAAATATCTCTTTAATAATTTTTATATTGATTATACCTTGAAATAATATTTGAGTATATTGGTTTAAGTAAAATATACTTTCAAGTTAATTTTACATGATTCTTTTTGCTTTTTAAATTGTGAATACTAAATGTTTTTAAAATTTTATATGTGATTTTCATTATGCTTCTGTTAGACAGCACTGCTTTTGAGTATGTTTAGGCTTGTTGAGTTTAATGTGGTGAAAAGACAGCTAAGTAGAATCTTAGGGAAAATTGGAAAGGTTTAAATTTGTGTAAGGAAGTCTGCTTTGATTATGGAGAATTAAGAATTTTCTTATCTATGTGTTGCTTCTGCTTTCTGAAATGCTCTTACATTATTTATTATATATTAGATATATCATATATTTGTGTGTATGTATGTATGTGTACGTTTAAACATTTGACTATTTCTTACTGACTTATGACTCAGGTATCCTGTTATCTCCTCTGCTAGACTCACTGTCCTACCTATGCCTGTTTTTTTGTTTTTGTCTTTTCCCCAACTCAGTTCTAAGCTCCTCAAGGACAAGAACATTGCCTTAGACATACTTGTGAACCCACTGCCTAGAACAGCACATGAATAGATTAAACACTCTAGTGTTCATAGAATGAATTGGTAGTGAGAATCTTTGAGACTGGATGAGTTCTCCACAAGAGAAAATGCTTAGGGGAAAAGAGTGATAAATTTTAGGAGGCATCTGCCCGTAGATAAAGCTGGAAAAAGAGGAGTAATGAAAGTAATCTTGAACTAGAACTCCAAAAAAAAAAAGAAAAAGGGAAGATAGCCAGGAGAGCATTCTTTTTATAAAAGAAAGTGAAGTGTATTTAAAGAGATGTGTGTGTATGTGGGCCTTCTAAAGAGTCATGTCTGACTCTTTGCAGCTCCATAGACTATAGCCTGCCACGCTCCTCTGTCCGTGGGATTCTCCAGGCAAGAATACTAGATTGGTTTGCGTGCTCTCCTCCAGGGGATCTTCCTGACCCAGGGAAGGAACCCACATCTCTTATGTTTCCTGCATTGGCAGGTGAATTCTTTACCAGTAGCACCACCTGGGAAGCCCATTGAAGAGATGAGGCATGAACAGTTTTTAGTTAGAATGGAGACAGCGATAAGAGGCCTTGAGAACTGCTGCATTGTTTAAAGAAGCCAGTAAGGAAGGGGAGGTGTTGTAGGCTACTGCACTCCTTTAATGAATATAAAAATTGCAATATCTTGCCCAGTGTTAAATATATTAATTAAAAGACACAATGTTGCTTAACCTCACCAGTGTTTTTCATTCAGAATAAAGTGTAAATGATTCATGTGAAAATTTGTGGAAGGGTTTTTTAATAGTTTAAAAGAGTTAAAAAGGTTAAGTGAAATAATTTTTGTTTTCTGAATGAGGAAGATTCATGCACATTTGGAAACACGGAGGAGGAGCCCATAGAGAACGAAAGATCCAAGATGCAAGATAAAGAGGGGATGAACATTCTTCAAGATCTCTCAGGAGGTGAGGGGAGAGTATTGTGAGTCTAGATAATAGGGTGGCTTTTAAGATGTAGAAAAACGTCAGTTTCTTTAGGACTTCATTTATACTGGGTGTTTCATGAAGCAATGATGCTCAGGTAGTCTTTACCTTAGTTATTAAGCTCTTTCTATGTTCTATTACCATCCTCTTTTCCATTATTATTTAAGACACAAAATAAGGAAGAGAAGTTTGGCAAAATTTGGCCAGAGTCAGTTTTTGTTTTAAGTTTTTGTGTTTGTTGCCTTTATGTGTCATTCAAAAGCCAAGTTCTGGAAAAGTAGCACTCTCCTCAGTTTTATTGGATTTATTTTGGAACATCTAAGCATACTGATTTCAAACTTGTTTAAATATTTGAATTTTTTGATTCTCTACTGGAGATTAATAACTCTAAAAACATTTGCTGATTGGATTAAAATCTCTGTAGTTTATTCCTCTATTTCATAGAATACAGAGCGAGATAGCACATTTGTCTGACAAATATATATTTATGTCAGATAATATCAGTTTTGTTATCACCATCTGCACTCTGCTATATTTTAACAACAATATGAACAGAGATATACATATAAAATTGTGGATTTACAACAGATATCATCACTAATTTCCAAATAACTCGATGCTTTTTGCTAGTTTAGAAAACTTTAGAGTTTTAAGTTAAATAACAACTGAAATTCTATTTTATGTTCTTGGAAATATAACACTTTATAGAGAATTCTATTAAAGGATGAAGAAAATGATGCCAAATTAAAGCTAGTTTAAATGAAACCATGAAGGCAAAAAATCTGTTTTTGATAGCAAAGGAAATTATTACATAACATTGTGATTATTCATTAAAAATTTTATAGGATGTGACCTACAGTTTAAGGTTGTTAGTTGTCAAGTAACTCTAAGCCAATATCTGCTAAACATTTACTGTAACAATATATGCAATGACATGATGAGGTTTTGTTTATATTTTGATTTCAACCTTTATTCTTTCCTTCAAAATTAAAGATTTTTACAAGACTATGATTATTTATAAGACTATCTTATCTTAATAGGAATATATCTATATCAGACTTAAAGATTTTGCTATTTTCTTAATATGTGTCTAGAAGCATCACTTTATAATGACTGAAATCAAATACAAAGGAGAAATTCACTGCTAATCCTTCTCACCAAAAAAATACTATTTTAATTACATAATCACTCATAATGATAATATAGATACAAAATTTAACAATATATCAGAATTGTCCATGTTGCCATATAGACTTATGATGCTCATTTCAATGAATCCATTAGTCAATCAAGTTCATATTTGCTTATTTAAACATTTCCTCATGTTAGATTTTTTAACAGTTTTGCTCACCATAAATATTATTGAAATACCTTTCTTTGTAACTATCACTTTTTCCGCTTTTCTTTTTTTTTTAGCTTTGGATTCATCAGGCAGGCCTAGGTTCAAACTCAGACACTCTCATTTACAGTGGTTTTTGGCTAGTTATTTAACTTTACTAAGTTTTAGTGTCTTCATCTATAGAATGGTGTCACTATTCATTACTTTGCAAGGTTTCTTGGGGGTTGAATTCTAAAAATACTGTACTCTTTCCACACATGTTTAATGGACACATATTTTATGGTAGGAACTGTTCTAGATTTTATGTACACTATATTGGAGAAAATAAAATCCCCTGCTATTCTATTCTATTGCTTACATAGGGAAAACATACAATATTATATGTATAGTAATGATAGATACTAAGGATAAAAATGAAGTAATATTAAGGGTAGAATGTGCTGAGGGTGGGAGTAACTGTTTCTATTTAGTGGTGTCTCAGAATGTCAGATAAGATAATATTTGGACAGAGAATTATGGAAAGTAATGGAACAAGTGATCTGACCATTTGGGTGGGTAGAGTTGGAAGTGACGGAGAATATTGAAAACAGAGAAAACAGCAAGTTAAAAAGTCCTGAGATTGCATTTGTGAAAATATGATTCTGATATTGCAGGAAAAAAAAAAAAAGGCCACTGGAGCAGAATCAACTAAGTGAGAAGGAGTAGGAGATATGATCAGAGAGGAATAAGGAAGGGGGTGGGGATTCCCATGGTTTAGCGCCTCACAGGCCATGGGAAGGATTTGGCTGCTCAGAATGTGCTGGGAATTATTGCATGGATTTGGGCAGAGAGGAGACACATTGGATTTAAGGTTTAATAGATTCATTTTGGCTGCTACACTGAAAATGTATTCCAGGTTGGCAATGGTGGAAAGAGAAAGACCATTCAAGAGGCTACTATAAAAATCAGGCTAGAAATGGTAGCAACTTAAGGTAAGGTCATGCACAGAAGTGAAGAGAAGTACTTGCATTCTGGATTTATTTTAAAAATATGTCCAAAAGGATTTGATGACAGTTTGTAGGATATTTGAGAGACAGAATTTGAGGGTGATCTCAATAGTTTTCCCCTAAGCAATTGGCAGGATGTCATTTTCATTTCATCATATGTGGAAAGTTTGGATGTGGAAGGAAAATCAAAAGTTGATTTGGGGCACATTATATTTGAATTATATATTATACTGTTCTGAGGTATTCAGTAGACAGTTGGATGCAGGAGTCTAGAATTCAAGAGAAAGGTCCTAGCTAGATTATTTAAACTTGAAAGTGGTCAATATATAGATAGTTTTCTAATCTATAAACCTGAATGCTCAGCTAGAGATGAGTAAGGTTAGGAAGAAAAATGATTTGGAAGGCTGAGACAGTAGGCAATGCCAACATTTAGAGGATGGGCCTTAGTAGAAAGAGAAATCATTAGCCAATGACTGAGGAAGAGAACCAGGAGACAACTGTCCTCCAAAAGCCTAGTGAAGAATGTTTTTCAATAAGAGTGGAGTGACTTAAAAAAAAAAAAAAAGAATGGAGTGACTTATAATAAGAGCAATGCAAAATAAGACTACTGTTTCTCATCCATTGTATTGGATGGCAACTCTAAAACTGTAAAAATTATAGATGCATTTATCTTTTAGCACGGTACTCCCATTTTCAGGAACTTAAACTTTGTATATGTATAGCACAATTATGTATGAATAACTATGTATGAATACTGAGTATTCAATGAAACATTTTATGTTATAGCAAAAGATCCATCTAAAGTAGGCTGCCTTTGTAACTTATAGTACATCTGCATGATGGAATATTATGCAATTCTGGAAAATAATGAGGAAATTCTCTATGTATAAACTAGTAAGAAAAGATTGCATGTTATATTATTAAGTAAAAATATATATATAGTACACTGTTTTATCTAAAATAGGTCAAATTTGGGCAAACTCTACGAGATAGTGAGGGACACGGGAGCTTGGTGTGCCGCAGTCCATGGGGTCTCAAAGAATCAGACATAACTTAGCAACTGAACAACAACAACTTATCTTTATTAAAGGGAAGAAACAAGAAAACCTACAGTTGTACATAAATCATAAGCATTGGAAATATATACAAGAAAATAGTAAAAGTGTTTTTGGTGGGCAGATATGGAAGCAGATGGCTAGGAATGGGGATAGGAGTGAGTGTTTTAAATATATACTAAATAAAAATCTCTTTGATATTTGAATCTAATTTTTTTAAAGAGAAGAGGGAAAGAGGGATCAGCTTTTTCAAATACTAATGGATTCATGAGATAAGCTCTGAAATAAATTGATCATCATATTTGGTAAAGGAGACATTTCAATAAAGAAAATACCTTCTAAAAGTTGTGTTGAAAAGGGGAGGAGAGGTATGGAATGACAGCTAGGAGGGGATATGAGGAAAGAATGTTATTAGGTTTATCTAGTGATTAGAGTAATAGATCAGAAAGGAAAATATTGATGATGTCAAGAGAGAGAGAGAGAAATTACTGACATGGGTCAAAGACCTACTAGTGATGGCATTCCTTTTGAATTTTCATCTTCATGCTTCAGACCAATATCAAGCTATTCTCTCAACAGAAATGTTTAACACCTTCCTTCATTTCCTTGCGTCTCTGCTCCTTTAAACTGTTTCCTTATTTGCCATTGCAGAACAACAAATAGATTAGATCAGAATTTTTAGAGATCTAAAGTACTCACCTTATGTGGATATCTGCTTTAATCCTCAGAATTATTTTGTGAGCTTCATGGTATTATTCCCATTTTACAGATAAGGAAATTGGTACTCAGGTTAACTTGTCCATGCTTTACAGTAGATAGTATGGCATTCTAGATTCAAATGTCAGCTCTTATGAATCTGGAGAGGTTTTGTTTTGTTTTCTTGATTGTTTTTTCATGTTGTAATGACTTCTATGGATATTCTGAAAAGGCTTCAAAGAACTAGCGTGTTACTTCAGGCAATAATACAATTTTCTTCTATTTGTTCACTCAGAAAATAGTTATTGAGCACATATCTTGCATTAAACACTGATTGAGGTATGGAAATAAAGAGATGAATGAGATAGATATGAATTCTGACCTTGTGATGTGTATAGTTTTTTTTAAGAAAAGAGATCATTCTGATTATATGAGGTGTTATAATAGGTAAGATGTCTGTGTGTAGAAACAAAGTTCTATATTGAGGGAATGAGCTATGGGCTATAAATAAAGTAATAGTATAAACTTTTATTTTTATTCATTCATATAAGTTTTTGGTCATTGTATTTATGAATAATGTTTAGTTCAGTTCAGTCACTCAGTCGTGTCCGACTCTTTGCAGCCCCATGAATCGCAGCACACCAGGCCTCCCTGTCCATCACCAACTCCCGGAGTCTACTTGAACTCACGTCCATCGAGTTGGTGATGCCATCCAGCCATCTCATCCTCTGTCGTCCCCTTCTCCTCCTGCCCCCAATCCCTCCCAGCATCAGGGTCTTTTCCAATGAGTCAACTCTTCCTATGAGGTGCCCAAAGTATTAGGAGTTTCAGTTTCAGCGTCAGTCCTTCCAATGAACACCCAGGACTGATCTCCTTTAGGATGGACTGGTTGGATCTCCTTGCAGTCCAAGGGACTCTCATGTTAGTAAGCCGTTATTGAAAAGAATTTGTCAAGAATCAGAGAATAAAATATCCTTTAAGGATTATATATCAGGACTTAAAAGTCAACACTTTATGATACTAAATATGTAGTAAAAGTAGCTTACCTTTTTCTTAATTTAATTCATTCTTAAATAAACTCATTCACAGTTTTAGAAAACTTAAAAATAAATCTCAAACAGCTGTAAGTTTTTCTTTGGTGATCTCTTAAAAGTTTCATGAAGGAATTATAAATATTATCTTTCATTTTTAAAACTGTATTCTTTGGCCCTCTAGAGGAAATGGTATGAGAATAAATAATACATTTGTAAACCCAGGATGGAATATAATCTTGACTTTATTGGTAAGAATTGACATACACAAAACAGCTAATAAAGTACAAATCACACTGTCAACGTGCAGGAGGTATGATGAGAGATGTACAAAAGAAACACAGTGAAAAAGAGAAGTATATGACATAAGTCCCTCAATATTTTAAGACAGATTGTCATCACATGCAGAAAGTTTTCAGCATTTTTATGTTTCTGATTCTGTACTTTGTTTCAAAGTCATAAGAACTATAAAGAGTAACACAGTGTTTACCTTTTATAAATTTATCCTTCTAAAGATATGATGCACAGTAACCAAATTTTCTTCTTCTACATTTTTGTAAAAAACCGGAAGAATATTTTTTTGAGTCATCTTTGAGATAGATGCCATTGCATAGTTTCACTAAAATACCCAGACACTTTGATATGTGCACATCTGTGAGTTCAGGAAGAGCAAGAGAAAGCCTTGGGTATTGTCCAGGTATCCAAAGTGGTTGTAATTTTCCTCATTCACTTTCCTTTCTCCTTCCAATCTGGCATCTGGTAGCTTGAACATTCTTCAGTGGTTTCCTTTCATTTATTGGGTAGAGGATCCACCCATGAAAATGTACAATAGAGGTCATTTCATCTTCTTCCTGCCATCTCCCAAACTTACTTATCTCCTGTCCTCATTATTTTCTAAACGCTCTCTCATTCCCAGAAAACCCATGCTGTTTCTCAGGGTTTTCCTCTCATGCAGTACTTAGCCACCCTGCCTACTCTGCCTGAACACTTACTTGCTGAGACTCAGGTCAAATGTCACATCTTCTGGGATGGCTTCCCTCACCTCTCCAAGTGGAGTTAATCATCTCTGCTTCTCTGCTCCCATCATGTATTTCTTTGGTCTTTGTTAGTGATTTGCTTGTTTAAATATATAGCTCCATTCCCAAATTGATAGTTCTGGGAATGCAGGTTCTAGTCATCTTAGTATCACTGCCAAGAGCCTGGTCTATACTCGTTTAAAATGTATATATGTTTAGTAAGTCTTTTGAGGGTACAGTGGGTAGAGGTAGGCTCCTGGGGTAGCTAGCTTTGAATCTGTCTCATGGGGATTTGTGACTATTGGTGACAGGTAGAAAGAGTCAGATCATGCAGATAAACTGGCGGAAAAAGTGGCAACCACAGTTGGAGGAATTTTGAAAGAATTGCAGTTTGTATATTTCCAGCATTTATTTCTAAAGGGCACTGCTTCAAGAGTGTTTCATTGGAGTATGGTTTTAATAAAGTCTAGAGCCATTTGCTTGTTCTCAAGATGTTCCTTGTAACTCTAAGGCTATATCTAAATTAAAGCTAATGGCCAAGCAGAGATTTTTTTTCCCTCTGTTAATGTCTAGCAGGAAAGAACCATTAGCAAATTTGTGAATTAGAGTCTGTTTATAAGTTATTGAGAAGAATCATCATGTATTCCCTTAAGCAATTCCCTCTGCCTTAAAAGTAAGTATAACTGATATATTCAATGAGCAACACTCACGGGATGTAATCAAAAGCAACTTTATTTTGTCTCCCACTATTCTAATAAAATTTATTCAGCAGGGAGAAGTTCCTCCTCTGACCCCAGATAAAGAATCTTGCAGTCCAAAGATGTTCTGTACACTCATAGGTAATAAAAAGCCTTGCAGCCACTTGAAGTCACGAACACAGTCTCCTTGAATAATTAGAAATGCCTAGGGTCCCCTGTAATAATCAGAGCTTCACACTTTATTCACGGTTAGAGGGGTACCTTGTCCTCGCAAGCGCTGGCTGCAGATAGCACTTCGAGTTCTTACCTCCTTCTCCCTCACTAGTGGTTATATTGAGGCTGTTAGTTTGAAGTTCTGGAAGGAAGGGTCAGAAAGAAGTCAAGAAGGTCTCTTTTTGGCTGACACTGCTGTTAGGTGTCATTGAGGGTTTCAGGATGGTTCTTCCTCTCATGGGCTCTTTGTTAGGTTCTTCAGAGAAACCTGCTGGGAGCCTCTTACCACGCCTTCTAAGGTGTGGCTAATTTGGGACTTGGTACATTCTTTTGTGCCCTCATCAGCCCTTCATCAGTCTGCCCCAGTTGGCATTATCTTGCCGCTCCAGACTGTCCTCTCTAGTCATGTTTTCACAGGCTCCATCTGTCAGAGCCAGTGCATCCTTGCTGTCTTAAACAGTGGGATGGAGCCACAGTGGTGTGGCCCACATTGGTCGTTCACCACTTGCCACCTCAGTTTGACAGCAGAGCCTCTTTGCTTTAGATTCCTTAGGCGTATGTCAGGTAACTCTCCACTGTGCCTCCTGAGCTCCTGGGGATACATTCCAGAGCACATATTTTAGCCCTTCTCTTCAAGCTTAAGCTGAGGGGAATGGATCTCTCCCATCCTCACCCCCAGAACACTGATGGCTGTCTCTGAAGAATGATCTTCCTCATAAATCCTAATTCAGTTTGTCTTCAAAAAACATCACCATTTTACATCCTTGGTGAGAGTGAGGGTTTTCAAGCATGCTGTAACTACTTTTCAACCATTTCTTTCTCAGTTTTGCACATGGCCTGGCAGTTTCTTTGTAATATATCTATTATGGTATCTTGGTATCTAAGGTGAAACTTCCAAAATAAAGTCCTGTTACTCAAATAAATATTCACAAAGCAGAATAAATAGACACTTGAATGTATTACCCTTCACTGATAGGCATTATTGACTTCCACATGTGAATTAAGGGTGAGTGATCAGTAGAGAGGCCTCTAAGTAACAAGTGAACTAATTGTTTTTTATGCCCTTGAATGTAGATCTTATCTTTAAAATTAAAAAAAAAATTGTTTATTTATTAATTTTTGGCTGCACTGGGACCTTGTTGTTGCATGCGGGCTTTCTCTGGTTGGGGTGCCTGGGGAGTATGTATTTGTGGTGTGTGGACTTACTGCAATGGCCTCTCATTGCGGAGTGTTGGCTCTAGAGTCTGCAGGCTTCAATCATTGGGGTGCATGGGTTTAGTTGCCTCACCACATGTGAAATCTTCCCTGACCACGCCTCGAACCCGTGTCCCCTGCTTTGGCAGGCAGATTCTTAACCACTGGACGACCAGGGAAGTTTGATCTTATCGTGATACCCTCACAGGCCTACTGAGTGAAAAGTGAACAGGTAAATATTATCAATTGTTTAATTAATTAAACAGTATTTAATTAATTGTTCTTAATTAAACAATGATCAGGTATCTAGGCTAGCCCTAGAGGAACTCAATTATGTCTCTACAAGCACTAGCTTGTAATCTGAATACTAAGAAGAGAGTGACATATGGCATTGATAGAAGAGTTTTGTTTTGTTTTGTTTTTCTCTTTCCTAGACTGAGTTGGAATCTGCCTGCAATGCAGGAGACCGGGGTTTGATTCCTGGGTTGGAAAGATCCCCTGGAGAAGGAAATGGCAACCCACTCCAGTATTCTTGCCTGGAGAATCCCATGGACAGAGGAGCCTGTCAGGCTACAGTCCATGGGGTCGCAAGAGTGGGACATGACTTCGTGACTAAAGAGAGAAAGACTGAGTTCGATAGAGTGTTTAAGTAGCAGTTTGTCTTTGGTATACTTCAGCCTCCTCCTTTTTCTTTTTTGTTACATTGCTCTTGTCTCCCTGTGCTCAGGCACGTATTTACCTAGTATATACCCAGTATACGCAGTGTACTATTAGTTTTTCAAGTCCCAAGCCAAGCCTTCTTTTCAGAGTTTTCTGCATTCCTGATTCACCTCCCCTTTTCATAACCGCAGTTCACATCTGCACCACTCACTAATCTAAGTTGGAGATAGCAGAAAGTGTTCTGATTGAATTAATTCACACCAGCATTTAGACAGCTGGAAATTGTTTAAATTGTTTATCCCTGCTTTAAATCTAATACTTGCATCTTTAAAAAAGAGGTTTATTAATCCAAATTAATTTGATCTGTGAAGGAATAAAAGTACTTCACATATGTGAAGCTTTCATATACTTTCATATACTTCACATATACTTGGCATATGCTAAGCTTCCAGTATTATTTGTTGAATGAATGAATGAATGTTGGACTTTCAGACAGCATAAAAAATGAAGTCAACATTTTGTGCAATTTAGGAAAGATATTTTTAGGCAGGGGTAGCATCTTTTTGAACTTATTAGCTCTACCTTCAGGGTCTGCTCCTTAGACTCTTTTTCTTTTGAGTGTTCTAAAGATGAAACACAGCGAATATTTAAAAATCTAAACATTTCACAACTCACACATGGAAATAGGAAAAAAAGGCAGTGGGAAATTGGGGAGTTGGGATTGAATCTGTAGGTGTAATGGTTAAAGTACTTATTAGTCCAAATGTATAAGACTGAGGGGCCCAGAACTGAAATAAAATATGGGTAGAGTGTAAAAATTGGATTTTACTTCACATTTATTTAGCTTTTTGGTCTAAATAACCTGGTTCCTTTTATCAAGGTTGGTCTCTTTCAGAGCTATTTTGCTTCTCTAAATAAACTGAACTGTGACAAAGACTAGGCCCAATGAGGGAAAGAGCAAAAAAAGGGAACTTTGCCTTTTGTCAGCCAGCAGTCAGTCAATGTATGAAGAGGAGGTTGATGAACTTGTTTGAGCTACACCCTAGGTTGTGAGTCAGAACTGGTCCCTTTGAACTGCTTTATTCTGCCCAGACACTAGATAATCTGGATTGAAAAAATAATGAGAAAGACAATACTGAATAACACATTCTACT
This sequence comes from Cervus canadensis, assembly GCF_019320065.1. NCBI lineage: Eukaryota > Metazoa > Chordata > Mammalia > Artiodactyla > Cervidae > Cervus > Cervus canadensis. The sequence goes on along the minus strand of NC_057387.1, from coordinate 43,298,494 downwards.
AAAGTACTGAAATGACTATATATTCAATGCCAGGTAAAATAATCCTTCACTACCATAAAGAGCAGGTAAAGGCTAACCTGGAGCCTTTTCCAAATATTCACATAAAACATTGGAGGAAAATGGCCTGAAAGCTCAGTATATGTTTCACATTAGTAGAATAATGCTATGAGGTTAAAAGAGAGGGAGAGATGGGAGAAGGAATTCCCAATATGCAAATGATTATTTTTTTTCCACATGAGCATTTTTTCTGTATTTTTTTAATTTATTTATTTTAATTTGAGGATAATTACTTTACAATATTGTGGTGGTTTTTGCCATACATCGACATGAATCAGCCACAGGTACACATGTGCAAACAATTATTAGTAGAAACTTATTGGACTTCCCAAAGGAGTAGAGCTGAGAACCCCCTGGGTTAAAGAGCAATGAATTCTGAGCTCTTAACACTGCATGTTGAGAAAGATCCTCCATGCACTTAAAGAGGTCACAATGTCTTTTAATGCAACAGTAGGAACACTGCTGAAAACACTGCACTGATAGTAACCATTAAGCCTTGGATGAGCCAGAGTCAGCTTTGCAATGCTGCCTGCAGAAAGAAAGATCTCATTTGTGAAAATAACCGCTCCGTTTTCATATTGCCAGACATCTGCTCTTGGCTAAGCACAACATGAAAGGGAATTTGTTTTCTGGTAAGGTTCTGTCCTTCTGCAAAGGAAGACCTTCTTTTTTTTTTTTTTTTTTTTTTTTTTTTTTTTTTTTTTTATTTTTTTCCAGTGGGTTTTGTCATACATTGATATGAATCAGCCATGGATTTACATGTATTCCCAATCCCGATCCCCCCTCCCACCTCCCTCTCCACCCGATTCCTCTGGGTCTTCCCAGTGCACCAGGCCGGAGCACTTGTCTCATGCATCCCACCTGGGCTGGTGATCTGTTTCACCATAGATAGTATACATGCTGTTCTTTTGAAATATCCCACCCTCACATTCTCCCACAAAGTTCAAAAGTCTGTTCTGTATTTCTGTGTCTCTTTTTCTGTTTTGCATATAGGGTTATGACCATCTCGAGAATGGCCTATATTCAGATCTGCAGATTAATCTAATTAGGGTCTCTCCCTTGGGTTAAAATTGCCACTTAACTCTTGTGGATGCCTAATGGCATTCTTGTCTTTACACTTTATGCCAGGATCAGCAACTACAAACATAGGGTGAAAAATATTTGGGAATACAGAAATACAATGTCATAGCTAAAAGTAGGAAATACACATTCGGTGGGGACCTGTGTTTGCATTTATCAGGCATGCTACTCTCGCATATATATCTTTGCAACAACTTTTTAAAGTGGGAGCCTGAACACAGAGAGTTTAAATAACTTGCCCAATATTCCTTACCCTGTATAGTGGAAAATGTAGAATTTAAACCTAGAGCTATCAAATCCTAAAACCTAGGATCTTCCTTTTGGGTTATACTGGCTTCCTTAAGGGAATTACAAGTTGCAAGAAGGCAGTACTTATTAACAGGAGGTACTGTGGGCTCCCCAGCTGGTACTAGCAGTAAAGAACCTGCCTGCCAATGCGGGAGACTGTAAGAGATGCGAGTTCGATTCCTGGGTCAGAAAGATTCCCTGGAGGAGGAAATGGCAGCCCTCTCCAGTATTCCTGCCTGGAGCGTCTCATGGACAGAGGAGTCCGGCAGGCCCCAGTTCATAGGGTCACAAAGAGTCAGACAACAGAGCAACTTAGCACTGTGAAATACTAAACCTTTTGTTGGGTCAGAGGACAGGGGGACCAGGGACAAAGCAGCTTTCTAGACATTTCATCAAATGGATCCTCCCTTGAGCACATCTGAGTCCACTCTGGGTTTCAACATTTTCTTCTCAGTGACACTACAATTTCTGTCAGGCCAGGACTTTTAACTCTAATCTTGTTTCCCCATGTAGTGCCTCGCTAAAGTGTTGGTAACACAGGGAAGGGTTGTGGTAACATGGGGAAGCATTATGTTAACACGTCGTTGCTCTATTTGAATGGAACAAAGCGGTCCAAATAGAACTCTGCTTTCTCAGAAAGATGACTTATTTACTATGTTTCACAGACATTGCTTTTATGGTATTTTAAAATTCACAAGCCTATTATATTGTCTTTTTGATTATAAATTATAGAGACTTTGACAAACCAGATATTTCTTTAGGAAGCCCCCTCCTAAATTTAAGTAACAAAGAGCCATGAGAGAAAACCTGTTTTTATCTGGAATTATTTTATATGGTTTGGTCAATGTCAAAATGCTGTAGTTGCCTAATAAATGGCAGATCATACCAACAGTGCCCCACGGGTCCATTGTGATTGCACAGCAGACCCCACACATCAACAACTTGAGTGATTTTGACACTCTGGCTCTGAAAAAGGTAAATACAATTAAGACTGGGCTGTGAAATAAGTCTAAGTATTCATTTGGGGATGCTAATCAGATTCAGAGACTAACCCCAAAGTATTCACAGTATTGTGTTTTTCTTTTAAAAATCTATAAAATTTTATTAAAAGTGAGAAATATTGAAACTACCAAATAAACATGAGGAAGATATTAAGTGGCCTGTCTACTGATATTAACTGTAGAATTTACTGCATAAAAAAGAGCTAGTGCAAAATCAGCATTCTGTCTGGTATCCTTACTCTTTGAAGAACACCAAATGTTTGACATTATTAGAACTGGCTTGGAACCAAGTCAAAATTTAAACAGAGCTACTAATCTTATTTGTATGAACTTGACTTGGAGGGGCTAAGAAGGAGCACTGGACTTCAGGTTGGGAAATGGGCCCATCCTGGCTCAGTCACAGTCTTTCCGATCTGGAGGAAGTCTCGTCGTCTTTTGTTTCAATAACCTCATCTGGAAAATGGGGGAAATATACCTCTCTCTGGCTATGTGGGGATGTTGTGAATATCAAACAATGTAATCCACATACTGGCAGTAAGAAACATGTCTTAGCACTATAAGACATGCGTTATTATTTTAAAAATTTATCTACTTGGCTGCACCAGGGCATAGTTGCGGTGTCCAGGACTTTTAGTAGCGGCATGTGGGATCTAGTTCCTTGATCAGGGATTGAACCTGGGCCCCCTGCTTTGGGAGCATGGAGTCTTAGCCACTGGACCATCAGGGAAGTCATTATTACTATTGTTATAATCATCCAGAGATAAAGCAGTTAAAATGAAGATCTAACTCGATCTAAAAGAAGTATACAATAAATACCTTGTCAGTCATATCAAGGCAATGTCTTTTATTGATGACAGTAAAATATACAAGCATAAATTGGCTTTCTTACCAACTGTTCCCTACTGTTTCCCAAGGAACATTCCCTTTCACCCCCCATAAAAATTAAGCTGTAGAAATCTGTTATTGTGACATTTAAGCACCAGACACTGACTTTACCATTTCACTACTTTCCTTTGTATTGTCCCTGGTGGTAAATTCACTGGAGATGGAAGTGCTGGTAGCATGCAGGTTGCACTTTTGGATTTCCAGCAGTAATAATTGCCTAACTGCTTGAGTGTCAGTGGTTGGTGTACAAAAGGACTCCACTAACTGAGATTTACTGGTTTCCCCCTTTGATATTCCATTAAGGATAGTGTAGAGAGAAAGTGTGCTTTGAAAAATTGTTAGAAAAAATTGAGCTAGGTTTCTAGAGCTCTACCACATATGACTCTAGGTTCAACAAGGCTGCTGGGTGCTGGGAAATGAGTGGGAGCTCTCATTATAACCAGTGTTCAAATCTTAGCTCCTCCACTTACTCACTGAAATGACTTTGGTTTTAAGCAATCTTTAAATTATTTTGCTCAGTTTGCTTGTCTATATAAAAAGCAGGGCAGTGCATTCATCTATTTAACTCCTGTGTACTGAGCACGTGTTATGTGACACATACATGTAGGGTTTTGAGGGGCCAGTGATGATCAAAATATGCCCATGTGCAGTTTACATATCATGGGGAAATGGAAATGAAGGGTTAAACAAAGTAATAAGCTCTTCTTCACAAAATTTAGTGAGGAATCAAAGTGGAAGAGTGATAGAATCTGAGAAGTATTATATAATTATGAGATTAAGGTAATAAATGATGGAGATAAGCAGAAAAGAGATTTGGAAGGTTGTGTTTAGAGGACTATATCTGATAACAATAGTAGCTACCAGTGAATTCAATAATAATAATAATAGTTATCATTATTGAATATTACTATGCACTACATACCATGAAAGTTATTTGCATGTATTATATACATTTTATCCACGTTACACATGAAGGAAGTAATTATTGCCTTTCTGTTCTCCAGGGGATTTTTCCCAACCCAGGAACTGAACTGGGTTCTCCTACATTGCAGGTGGATTCTTTACCTACTGAGCTATCGGAGAAGCCCAATAATAGCTATCATTATTGAATATTATTATGCACCATATACCATGAAAGTGTTATATACATTTTATTCACTTTACACACCAATGAGGTAATTATTATTGTTTCTTCTAATGGAAACTCCAGAGGGTTAAGTGACTCTCTCAAGTCTCGCATGTAGTGAGTAATAGAGTTGGAAATCTGATCCCAGGTTTTTGTTTTTTTAAAGGTTGGATATTCACACTTGTGGACTTCTCTGGTGGTTCAGTGGTAAAGAATCTGCCTGCCAATGCAAGAGACACAGGTTGATCTCTAGGTCACGAAGATGCCTTGGAGAAGGAAATGGCTGCCCATTCCAATAATCTTGCCTGGGTAATCCCATGAGTAGAGGAGTCTGGTGGGCTACAGTCCACGGAGTCACGAAAGAGTCAGACACAACTCAGCAACTGAACGACAGACAGCAACAACATTCATGCTTGTAACTACTGCGCTACACCACCATAACAAAAACAGCAAAGAAACCTAAATTCTGTGGAAATGTTACCTCAATACCTTCCTGTTCACTCCTATTACATGTATAAAAAACTTCTACAATTCAAGAATTGTGACCCACGAAGACATTCAGATAACAATGTCTGATCCTTTTTTTGAGCTTGGGGGTTTCTAACTTCCAGAGCAGAAAGTTCCTAACTAACATATTTCCTTGACAAATAAAATAAAGCAAGTGTGTTGTTCTACCTGGGAATCTTTAAATTATCTCTTTAGACTTTCAGCACACAATTTACAAGTGACAGGCAACATATTTCATTATGTTTGAAATAACTTTCAAAGAGAGTGGAGAGGGGCGTTTGACATTATTGTAATCAATTCTGTCAGAAATATTATTGGATTTACTTGATTTTGTGAACACAATCATTTTTCATTGTTATTCTGAATTTTCTCAGATGTTTTACAGGAGGCCAACATAAGTAGTAAAATACGCTTCAGTAAGACATCTGTTGAAAAAATAATGAGACGGTGTTTTGAGCAGAGGCACTGTGTAAGCTGTGATGGCCTCTTCTTATAGCAAAAAAGGGCAAATTCCCAAATGTCCTCTGGCTAACACAAACTCCACTTTCCTTGACCAGAAGGATGACATGGCTTCCTATAACCTGAATGGCAGCTGGACTTTGTTGCATTCAGGAGAAAAGCATAACTAGAAAGATTTAACTTAAACATCTTGTGAGGAGGTCCAAGCCTTGAAAAGACCATGAATCTGTCTCTGTTGGCCCTGATCCAAACAGCATTGCTAATTTAGGTGCTTTATTGGGCTGAAAACCTTTGTGTGAAGGTTCACTTCTTTGCCCGGTTACCATTTGTATATTGGGTCTTTATCTTTAGAGAGTAAAGATTGAAGAAGGCATAGGACAGGTGTCTTTGGGGCTGGCAACTCTGGATGGGATGACTTCTGTCCAATAATACTTTAGCATATTATGAGGAGAACTCTACCTGTGTCTCATTATATGTAGATGAGGGGAAACTGCTCTTATTCTTGGGCACAATTTAAGACTGGAGCAGAAATATACATTTAAGTGAAGCACCTAGAATTTAAAAATTATCATTTGTGTCCTTAGTTGACTCTTAAATTGCTTATAACTCTTGTCATCTTATTTCATTTTCTAAGTAAGATATTTGTTGGTCTTACATGTAGAACTTGAAAGAATATCTGACAGAGGTCTTGGACATAAATCAGAGAAGGCATTACTGTCCTCATTTTATGTATGAAGGATCCACATGTCTGCGAACTTAAATTATCTAATAACTCTTAGCTACTAAGTGGCAAAAGAAAGAGTACTTAGAGTCTAGATGGCTTTCATGCAAAACCAGGAGCTTGCATTTGGAAGTATTTTTGTCATATATCTATAGCTAAGACAAGAACTTTGATTTTATTTGTTCTAACTACCTATCCCATGGGGTAATTTGGTTTGTAGTACTACGTGTAGTATGTGTATGTTTGATGTGATTGTGTATTTGCATGAAAAGGGAAATAGTCTCAAAGTCTTCAGGGGAGATCTTAAATGAAATTTTTCTTCCACAGTGTGAAAAAAAATGACGAGTTATTTATTTCTATCCCTAAACTAATTTTGTTTTTTATTATTAAAATAATACTTTGACATTGTCAAGCATATTTTTTAGGGTGTGAGAGTAGGGCAGCAAAAAACGGGACAATATCTTTCCTATTTTTGTATTTCAAGGGCCTAGCAAAGCAACAGTAAAAGATAACTGAATGTTTAAAAGTTTGAGTCATAGAATTATTCTGAAGGAAAGCAATCTGATTTCTTTCAAATATACCTAGCTACCTAAATTTAGCTAACATAAGCTAAAATTACTGGAGAAAGTTTCTAAAAAGATCTATTTTGATGAATAGCTAAGCATACTTTAGAGTTAGCATATCAGATATCAGGATGTAAATGAGTACTTCCAAACCACTTGAAAAGCATTTGTTCTAAACTTGTACTCTAGCTACAAAGTCATAAGTACAAAATTTTATACAGCTCTGTGCTAGAAATGTAAGAGTGAGACAGTCAGATTCTGCCCTCAAGGATTTGGTAGACTGACTGACTGGGGAAGGGAAGTAAGATTTAAGATACTTGATCTACTTTACAGAGAATGCTGGTAATGAGGAATAATATCCATGCCAAATAAGGCTCCAGTCAATAAAGGTTTAAAACGGAAGTAAATAGAAGGCAGGAAAAGAATAATGTGAAGGTGGAGTAAGGAAGACTTCTAGAGGAGGCAGAATTTGAGCTAGATCTTTAAAAATTGTTGTTGTTTGGTCACTAGGTTGTATCTGCCTCTTTGTGACCCCATGGAGCCCACCAGGCTCCTCTGTCCATGGGAATTTCCAGGCAAGAATACTGGAGTGGGTTGTCATTTCTTTCTCCAGGGGATCTTCCTGACGCAGGGATTGAACTTGTGTCTCCTGCATCGGCAAGTATTGGCAAGCAGATTCTTTACCACTGAGCCACCAGGGAAGCCTCAGATCTTTAAAGATGTGGATTAGCAAAGACAAGAGAGGTTAGACCTATACTGCATAGAAAGCTGGAAGAAAAGGACCGAATGTGCACAAGCATGAGCCTTCCAAGAGATAACAAGGACTAGCCAGGGGAATAAGTATGACTGAAAAATGATTTGCCCATCAAAGGTAATTCAGCCTTGGTTTTGCTGCCTGATCTTCCACAAATTTGCATTCAAATTGATGAAGTTATAGTGTATGTGGTCTCTAGCCTGTTGTAAATTTCCAACTCTGTGTTTTTCAGGCATCTCTTTCTCATGAGCTCCCTTAGAAATCAAGAGAAATAATGCACCGTGCTGAGGAAAGAGAATCTGGTCCTTTGTGCATCCCTGCTGTGGTGCAGCACGGTCTGCTGACCAAGGGCACGGGATCCTATTTCTAGGATTAGTCAGAAAGGATTGAGCACATGTCTGCAGAGTTTTGCCTCAATATTATATTTTAGATGGTTCAGTCAGAGCTGTTACATTTGGCAGCATTCCTTGTTAGCATTTGATAAACAATTATTGCCAAATGTTAGCAAGGAAACCTGCCAAATGTTACAGCTCAGATTTAACTGCTGAAAAAAAGATGCAGTTCGAAAAAGCCTTTTGCTACAGAGCCATCGCCTGGTGTGCCAGTTCTGAAGCTGCAGGGGACACCGGTTGGGACAAATTGTGAGTCTAAAGGTATAGGGCCATTTGCCAGCAGTTCTGGGTTCCCCTCTGAAGTTATGAATTAGTTGACACCTGTTGGTTTTCAAAGCGGTAAGTTTGTGGCAAATCATTTTGGGGAACATTTTGTTCCAGGGCATCTGGTCACACTTAATATTTGACACATCCTCTTTCATGGCACTTTATGCCAACGGATAGGATAGAGTGATAGATTATTTGATGATGTAGTCTCTTTTTGCTCATCTGTTGGTGGGTTGTCTGGTTTCTTCCAGAGTTCAATGTTCTTTATCAAGGTACAGTGGAATTATTTCTAATTTCCATTTCCCCCAGGAAACATTTCCCCATCTTTTCATTATCATTTTCCATCCTTAGTTACCGAAATGAAAAAGTACCATGCTAAAACTACCAACACCCTCCCCAATTTTGGATAGTTTTACCATCTTGGTAACTCAAGAGAATATTGTCAACTTGGTGCACCTGGGTTTTAGTTGTTGGGCACCATCTATGTCAGAGGACTCCTAGATACTTGTTTAAGAATAAGAGAGAATATTAAAATAGATGACTGGATAATAGTATAGTTAGTTATTTTTACAGCTCATTGAAGAGCTCTCAGGGGTGTGGGGGGTTGATTAAGATCAACTGCAAACTCGAAAGTCTTTATCTTTATTTGACAGAGCTTTGTTCTTGTCTTTGCCCTGTATAATTTTACAGAGGCCTGTGTTGGGGGTGAGCAATTTCATTTAATATGTAGGTGGTTTAAAGCTTGAAAGAATAGCTAAAATGTTGGGACACATTCAAGGTCCATAAAAATAAAAAGGTTAAAATTGGGGTTAAAAGACTGAAAAATTTGCTAAATAGGAATTGATAGAAAAATTTGTCTTTATGTTAAAAAATCCATGGCACAAGTCACACTTGTATTTCCTCTCTAGGAGTTAATCTCTCTTCCAAAGTTGAGGTAGTTTTCCTGCAACCATAAACTCAAATACTTGCTGGCCTTCCTGGGGCAGTGTTCCCAAGCAGCTTGTCTTGGCCAGTCAAAAGTGCTAGTCCGGAGCTTTGAATGTGAAGTTAGTGACTCAGGAAGGAAAGATAGTGGAGAATTCATCCTGCAGGCGGTGGTGATATCTGTAACAGAGGGCATCAGTGGTTCCCATAGGTCGATTCAGTGCTGGTGGCAGTGACAGAATATTCTTGTAATGTGTAATAATATTAATTACAGTATCGTGTTTATTGCTTAATTATTTATTGAACCTTTCTAGCCTCCCCATCACTGTAACCATTTTCTAGTTCATATCTGTATAATCTCCTCCCTGAACTAGTATAAAGGTCTCTTAATTGTCACCTTATATCCTCAGATGTATTCTGTATACAACCTATAAGTCTATTGAGTGACTGATATAAAATGAAAAAAAAAACAGCAGAATTTCTTGTTCAGAGGAAAGATAAGATATGATAAGAAGGTATTAATTAGTGTTATAAGATCAATAATAACATGGGGGAATTAAGAGCATAATTTAAAGTAAAAAGCCTTGGTGAAAAAGCAAAATAGTAAGGATGAAGATGCATGAACATAATTTTGAAGATTAAGGAAAGAAAATGAAGACTACCTACCCTCACATTTGCCTGTGGAGTACAAGGCAAGATCATCTGCTATGATGTTGCATTGGGTTTTGTGGGAAATACTAATTGGCCAAAGAAAATTAAATAATTACCTTTATGAGAACTCAGCTAAGGCTGACAGACACAAAAAGTGTTGTGGCCTCAGTTGGTATTGTTATGAAAAGAAAACTCTCTTTTTTTTTTTTATAGTCAGGATATAGGAGTATAGAAAGTAAGATATAGGGTTAATTTAGGTTTGGGTATTTATCAGATGGGCCCTGTTGAAGGGTAATTTCACCCAAAAATTGAAGATGGGGATAAGTAAAAATTCCAGTTCTGAAAATGAGGAATAGATTGGATAAGAAAGGAAACAAGTCAGAGTATACAGGAGAAAAATTGAAGAAGGGGATAAAGGAACTTACTTTGAGATGGAAGAACCAATTATGGTCATACATTAATCTTACTCTTTCAAAGGTGGAGTAATGATGGAAGATGCCAAAATTGAAAATAGTTGAGATTAAAGTGGAATGAAGGTAAAGGTCACTAAGAGCACAATTTCATCTGAAACTCTGAGTGGAAGTCCATGTTCTGTTCTGAGGACTAAAGATTGTTTCCTTAAAGGAGAGAAGAGTGGTAGGTTTCACTGGCTACTGTTATTGTCTTAGCACCTTAAGAGAAATAGATAAGTGCACAGTGGTTTTTCTCTGGAAAACTCTGGCCAAGAACACAAATAAGTTGGCAGCAAAACTAGTGCAGAAAATAGTAGAAACTTCATAATTAGTAGTGACTTCAAAGCTTATATAAACTAATTTCCTACCCAATTAATTTGATTGATAATTTTCCTGATCAGCTTGAATACCACAAGTAGCAGAGAACTCTCTTGCCTCTCAAGGCAGTTCATTCTCTTGTGGAGCTGATTCACTGAGAGTAATTTCTTCCCTGAACTGTGTAAACATATAGGCAGAAAGTTTGCATATTTGTATTGTCAAAATGCAGCTCTTCAATTGTGTGGAGACATTCTGTGTCTGCTCTCCTTCTTTTCAGGATAAAACAAACCCATTTCCTTCATTTGGCCCCCATAAAGCATGGTTTCACGGCCTTGTGATATCCAGATTGTGAAGGTTTAGGGACTGAGTTATAGACTGGCCTTTCCTGATCAGACACCACCCTTCATCTATGTTCTCATTTGGGGGAACCTTTGCTCCTTTACCCTATACTCCAGACCCATCTCTCATCTGTTTCCTCTGACTGCCTTTCACTTTTCCTGGAATGGTCACGTTTTCATTCTTAGTGAAATCTTGTTCATCATTCAATACGCACCTCAAATGTTAACCAATCTTGTTCCTCAAGGCATCTTTGATCACACCTGTTTTGTACTATCAGCACTTGTTTTACACTTATGTTATAGCACTTATATTTATTTTTTTTCTGCTAAAAAATGATCTTATTCATCCTTGTGTTCCCATTGCAAAGTATGATTCTTCGTGTAAAACCCAATAAATATTTTTAAATGTATAAATTTTTTTTTCAAGTATGATACCCCAAGTTGGACACAGTACTCCAGCTGCAGAGTAAGTTGGAAGGATCATTTTAGTTAATCTGAACACTGTGTCTACAGAGATGCTTATTTATTTGTTTTGTCATTTGCTTGTTTGGACTGTGGCTCCAGGTTACTCATATGGAACTCATACACAACTGCATTCCCTGTTCTTTTTTGCCAGACTGTTGTTATGCCAGATCTTCTCCATGCTCAGTTCCTAGCAACAGAAACTGACTCTGGCTAATTTAGTTAGAAAATAAAAGTACTGGTTGAAAAGTGGTGTGTAACTCACAGATGCAACTGGAAGTCTGGAATTTAGAAAATGGGCAGTAGCAGGAATAGGCCAGGCATCTAGAAGCACAGCCAAAACCCCGGGGAACATGGACACTTAAATGGCAGATGGAAGAAGAGAGCCCAGGAAGGGAAACTGAGAGCTCACAATCAGAGGGGCATGAGGGGAACCACAGCAGTTTTAAAGCCATGGACTCGAGATCCACCAAGAGAAGGCTAACAGTGGCGTCACAGCCGAGATTTAATAAGACAGTGATTGTAAAATGTCCATGGCCTTTGGCGCGCTTGGTAAGACTATTTTCAGTCAAGTGGTGAAAACAGACGGTAACTTCCAGGGAGGGGGTGAGTCAGCAGGTAGGCTAAACTTTTGAGTATTGATATTTTGGGTGAAAATAGGTGAAGAAAGGAATATGTGACTACAAGGGAGAGCTAGTAGATGAGAATCTTGAGCAATTTTATAAGCTGTGGGAAAATGCTGGGAAAGAGGTTGGAGCAGAGAAGAGAGAAGGCATAACTGGTTACATTGTGTTTCTGAGGAGACAGAAGGGCTGGAAGCAGAAGTCAGAACAGTAGTTGTGAAGGTGGGAGGATCACCTCATCCTTTGAGGTGAAAGGAGAGCGGAAAAGGTGTGTAAACCTAACAGTAAGTTTGTTTGTATGGGGAAGAGAAGCAGATGGACGTCATCTCTGATGGTTTCCATCAAAGTGAAGTAGAGGAGAAAGTGATTTATTGGACATGGACTAGGACTCTTGAGGAGTTTCCTTTTTCAGTGTATTTTGTTGTTGTTTTGTTGATGGATTTTCTTCCATTACCCACTCATGATCTGTGGTATTTGCCAAGTCCACACTCTCCCTAAATAACCTAACCTAGAGCTACTTGCAGTTGCCTTCATGATAGCATCCATCATTTCTCACTGTGATTATTATAGAGGCATTCACCTCTACCAGTAGGTACTCAAAGAAGATACTCATGTTTTATTTCCATTCTTGGCTTATAGATGGTCCTTAATCAGCATTTACTGAGTGACCAAAAGGTTTTTAAAATTTAATCTCTTTACTCTGGTTTATATTAAGGGCTTTTATAATTGACTTATTTAGAATAACACGGCAACGTAGAGGGGGAAAAAGCAAGTGCACTGTATAATACCCCCCTCTGGAATTTAAACATGAGCCCAATATCATGTCCCTTTAGCTCTCAGTGTTTCCTCAGCAGGCTTCCACGCTCTGGTGTGGGCATCTCATATTGTGCATGCTGTTGTGTCCATGCAGCTGTGTTGTGCTCACTCAGTTGTGTCTGACTCTTCTGTGACTCTTTGGACTGTAGCCTGCCAGGCTCCTCTCTCCATGGGATTCTCCAGGCAAGAATACTGCAGCGGACTGCCACTTCCTTCTTCAGGATCTTCCTGCAGCAGGGATGGAACCCGTGTCTCCTGCATTGGCAGGCAATTTCTTTTGCACAGAGCCGCCATCCAGTACTGTAGGTAATTGAAAGCTGTATAAAAATTTACTGTGAAAAAGACTTAGAGCTTAATTCTTCCCAGCATCTGGGCCCATGAGACTCTGCCTGTAGAAGTGAGGCAAGAGGCCTGACAACCCTCACAGCCCTCAGCTTGGAGGAGGACCCAGTTCTCTAAAGGGCTATGTTACTGCTGTGACTCATGGAGGCAGCGAAGTGCAGGACACTGCTGTTGCTTTTGTTCAGGCAAGGGTGATGACCCCTGGTTCCCTGCTTTACCATTTCTATTCTGATTTATCAGACGACTGTGCGGTCTGCAGGCCTGTGTGGGCTGTTCACTGTGACTCAGCAGTTCTGGGATAGAACTGGACGTAATTTATGGGCCCAAAGACCTGGAGAAGAGAGATGATGGCTTGGCTGTGGCCTGTGTCAGGCAATTAGCACACCCTGTTGGAGTGGAAAGGGGTGATAGGACAAAATTGTTTCTGTATCTTCTGTGTACTTATTTTAGGTCCTCCCAAAAAGGGATTGCTTATCTGCTTCGAAAGGAGTGGAAGAATACTGGGGATAGAGGCTGACTTACTCAACGCTCTTCATTGGCTCTGACACATGGTTTTTGTATTTTCTTTCCTGCTTTGTTGTCTGCCTTACTTGAAAGGCCATACGACTGCGTCTCTAAAGCGAGCAACACTGTTCAGTGGGTATGATCCAGGAGGGCTGTCCCAAGGTCAGCATCTGTTCTGATCTCTTGGTGCCCATAACAGCTGGAGTCTGTTTATTTAAAATACCAGTCCTGGACCAGAAGAATCTCTATGAGAGGAATGTTTCATCTCATCCTCCTTAAAATGTTAGCAATGGTTATCATTTAAAGAGTAATTAAGGCACTGTGCTAGGCATTTTATACTTGTTTGATTTTTGCAGTACCTCTTAAGAAATAGGTGTTATGCATATTTAGCCAATACATACTGAACCATAGAATGTTTCCAAGAAGCCCCTAAAGTCACCAGGTTAGTAAGCGACAGTGATTCAAATCAGGTGTGACTGACTGATCCTAAATCTGAGCCCTCACCTGAGCCTGTGAAGGGCTTTGGAGAGAAAAAGGAGCATGATTGGCACTAAGGATCTAGAATGTTAGGTAGACAGGTAAAAAGAGGCTCTTTTCTCTGTAGCTTCTTCTCCCACCAAACGTTGGCATTGGTGAATGTTTGGGATAAGGAGGAGACAAAAGTGAAAGTCACATGCTAATTGCATATGAATTTCTCAGGGCCTCATTGAGCAAGCTGGAAATGGGGATCCTTCTCATTTATGCCTCGCCTTACTCTCCAGTCCCAGATGGTGCTAGTGGTTAAAGAACCTGCCTGTCAATGAAGGAGACATAAAGAGACTCAGGTTTGATCCCTGGGTTGGGAAGATCCCCTAGAGGAGGGCATGGCAACCCACTCCAGTATTCTTTCCTGGAGAATCCCATGGACAGAGGTACCCGGCAAGCTACAGACCATATGGTTGCAGAGAGTTGGACATGACTGAGGCGACTTAGCGTGCATGCACATACTCCCTGGTTCAGTTTTGAGGAACCCTAAAATTTTGACTAAAGCTGTTTCTAGGCTTTATGCTTTTGGAGCTATTCTGCCAAAAGTTTGAAGTTATATAACATAGGAAAAGTATAGGATGTATAGGAAAAGAAGAGGCAATAAAAAAGACTAAAGTGGAAAAGGAACAAAAGGGGTCTCACCTCAGCCAGTTTTTTCAAATGAAATTGTCCATTAGCTGTCAAGTAAGATCCAGATGTATAGTTGTGTTCTTGAATATATGCAGAGACATTTAGGAAACCTGTTCTTTTTAAATTAAATGTATTGTTTTTAAAAGTGCTGATGCAGTGAACATCTAGGGTTTCATTTAAGTTAATACACATGCTAGAACCCCAGGCTGCTGAGGATCAGGAGAGCTGATCTTTATTTTAAAACCACATATACGGTTGATAGTTTTGTGCTCACTACTGTTAATTAGGGACTAAGGTACGTGACTGAGGCACTGGGGCAATAAAGCCATGTTTAGGAGGCAGACTGACTGGGTTCCATCTCAACATCTTCCTCTCACTAGTTATAGGATCTTGAGCAAGTTCCTGAAACTCACTGTAATTCGGTTTCATCATCAGCAAAGTGTTTGTAAAGTAATATTTAACTGATCTGAAATATTTAGTGCATGTATAACAGTGCTTAGCATGTAAGTAGCTGTATGGAAAGATTATTATTTTTATTATACAAAATGAAATGCCACTCTGTAGAAATATACCTTTTTCAGCCAAAAAAGAACTCAGACTGCTCCCCACTACACAGGAGGGTTCTAGAGGGAGAATCTGCCAATGGGAAGGAGTCCTCTGGTCCCTGGATCTAATGTTTTACTTTGACATTCACTTTCCCCTAGGACTTTCTCCCTGATTGAGTAGCAGCATCATCTCACTGGCCTCAGGGGACAGCTTCCTCGGTAACACTACTTCAGAACCAGTCAGTGAGAGTTTGTGAGGATGCTCTTATCTTGTGACCTAACCTGAAATGAGGATCCTACCACAACTAGATATTACGAGGCTACTGGCAAAAAGAGGTGAGTGAGCACATATTATCTATTTCAGTGCTGCTACATGTGGCTGTTGAGCATTTGAAATGTGGCTAGTCTGAATTAAGCTGTGATGTAAGTGTAAGACACTGAATTTCAAAGACATAGTCTAAAAAAAGAATGTAAAATACTGTATTAATAATTTTTATGTTTTACATGAGGGAATGATACTCTTGGATTTATTGGACTAAGTGAAATGTACTTTTGAAATTGTTTCCTTTTTTAGAAATATGGCTACTAAGAAATTAAAAATGACATATGTGACTCAGATTTTTGACTCACTTGGCGTTTCTACTTGACAGCACCAATATAGATAACCTGATTTAGTAATAAATCTTCTTGCTTTCCAAGTTTGCTGGTATCTTTCTATTTCTGTGGCTTTTTTCCCCTTCTTTCCTTCCAAGCTTGTCATCTCCCTCCATGTGATGGCCAGCAGCAAATCCACTGCCCAGGATATTATTACTTGACAGCTAGTAGAAAACCAAGGGAGTGTCAGAATTCACTTTCTGTCCCAAGGAGATGAGCACCAAAACCAAACTTAGCACTGAGGTTGAGGCCTGTTGAACAAAGGGCTGCATCCTTACTCTTGGAGTCCTTGCTAAACTCACCGCTTTGTAATACAGCATAAACAACTCTGATTTTTATAGAACAAAAACTGATTATAAAAGGCACACCTATGATAATCATATTTCCATTGGTATACTTAAGTGAATTGCAACTTAGCATCCTAGACACATACAGGTTGCTTTTTATAAATTATGCTGTATGATATTCATAAAACTGTTGTGAAATAGATAATATTTACATATTAGAAAACTAAAATTTGGAGCTCTTAAATACTGTTCCTAAAGCCACATAACTAGTGTTTGTTGAAGTTGGTTTAAATTCCAGTTTATGTATCTTAAAACCCATTTTTGTTTGGATAAAGCACTGTGTTATTGCTTCTTAGTTAAGTTCCCTGAAAATTTCAGAAATTTCAGCACAGATTTTTAATTTCACCACTTGGATTTTGCTTCTGTACTCCAGATCTTCTTCCCCATTTTCCAAGTCAGAGTATGCATTCTTTCCCTTCAAAGATATCTAGAAATAGGCCATGAGGGATTATTGGTTTTCAGTTTTATAAGACTAGGGGTTAGCTTTTCCAAAGAACCAAGAATTCTGAGAACATGGGACAGAGTAAAATATAATGTCATGATAATATTTCCCTTCCATTCAAGTATGAGGGGGAAAGCTTAGAAGTAGGGGTGGAAATTGAAAGTGAAAGTCACTCGGTAGTATCTGACTCTTTGTGACCCCATGGATTGTAGCCTGCCAGGCTTCTCTGTCAATGGACTTCTCCAGGCCAGAATACTAGAATGGGTTGCCTTTCCCTTCTCCAGGGAATCTCATGGAATTCTCCAGGCCTTAATACTGGAATGGGTTGCCATATGCCCTTCTCCAGGGGATCTTCCCAACCCAGGATTTGAACCCAGGTCTTCTGCATTGCAGGTGGATTCTTTACCATCTGAGTCACCAGGGAAGCCCAGAAGTAGGGTATGAAAGTATATAGCAGCCTTCTGCTGGTGTGAATACTGTTGAAAAGCAGAGGAAATGTTATTGCCATGGAGTATTTTTGTAGACATGGTTGTGTGCAGTGGTTTTGGAGCCAGCCTGACAGAAAGAGACTCTGATCCTTACAGGCATTGTAACCCTGGTCAGGCTACTTGATCATTGTGAACTCTAGCTGGTTCTTCTGGCAAATGGCATTAGTAACAGTTGTAGGGTTAAATCTGATGAGGAATATAGAGCACTCAGCCTAGTGTGGGACATTATATGTATTTGATAAATGTTAACTTTTGTTTCTGTGACTTTCCATGCATTAATGCGGACTATGACCAGACCAAATGAAGGCTTTCCTATTTCTCAGTCCTTGCCAATATGTCCTGTGATTTATTTTTCAACATGGTAAAATTGTCTCATATTTTCATGGAGAAACTAGTAAAGTGTCCATGGTCCCCAGAAGGGAATAAAGACGCTCTGTGCCAAGCCCCTTGACTGGGCATCATAGCAAGAACGCAGAGACCCAGCACACTCCTGGGTGTTTTCTCCAAGCAGCAGGGAAAATTATAAGCTCCAGCAGCCATTTAGATTGCTAACTTGGGGAACGAATTCCTCTTCTCCTCTCATTTGGGCAAAATATTTTTTTTTTCTTTTTCTTTCTGGCATTCCTGATTCTTTGATGGACAGAAATGGGAAGGGATTTGGAGCTCCAAAGGGATGTGTAGTAATTCTCTTTATAAGGTTATGATTGATAATTTCATCATGTAATTTCACTTTAATTGTGTTCATTTCATATACCTGGCTGATATAAATACATATTGTGGTATGTAATGTATCCCCAATGTATATAAAATCAGAGCTATTATTCCATTCTGGGTTCTGGTGCTAATAAACAAGCTATTCAGGCTTTGCTCAGGTAGTTTACAACGTTGCTGGAATGCTTTGATGGAATTACAGCATTATCCATATACAGTTGGGGGCATATGATTCCTTTTATGTAATATAATACCTTATAATATAATGAGTATCATTAATAAAGTGACAAAATAAAACTTGAATTACCACTTCAGGATGTGCTTTATTCAACCAGTAATATACTTTTTGGTCCTTTGTAGTTTCTCTCCTTTGAATTCATAGCTTACTGCATTCAAACTGTGATATTAACACACCAACCAAGCATACCCTGTTGTGTCATAAAGCCATGGTATGAGATGTCAAAGGGGAAAAAAACAAACATTATTCTAAAACAGAAACTGGGGAATGTTGCTCTGATGTTTTAAAAGACGATACAGCTCACATGAATAAGCAAATTTATTTACTAACCAAAAGCAACATTTCTGTTTTTTGTTTTGGAAAGGCAAATGTTCTTTACACAGAAAACATCTTTATGTGAATTCTGTATTTCAGAAATGGAGCTAAGTGATAAAGTCTTAAATTAATATTAGCCAAGTTTAGATAATAAAAGACTGCATAGATTTCTCTGAGAATACTGAATAATATAGAAGGCATTAAAAAAAACTTCACTTCTCTTTTCTTTGGTTTCACTTGATACTACTAGTTGATTAGTCCAAGGTAATTCTTGGAAAGACAGTATCAGGGGTTTTTCTGTGGATAGCTCAGTCATCCCGAAAGCATAAAGGATTTAAACATTTGATTGTGGTATGAAGGATATTGGCTACAAAGGAAGTTTTTCCTGCAGGTACAGTTAAGCTGAGCACAGATTTCCACAAAGCACAATGACATATTCAGAAGGTGCTCAGAGTCTTAGAAATTGGTTTCTAATTCTAGATAGCAGGAAGCCTATATGTTCATACAAGGTAGGAGATGAAAAGATTGAGATTCCTTGATATCCAACAGCAGGAAGAATTACATAAGTAAGAGTATAAGAATTACTAGATTTAAGAAGAGGTTCCCTACAGAAGGACAAGATATAAGTAATAAACCTTTAAAGTTATAGAAGGCCTATTATATCCCAGTGTCCAGAATTGTATTTTTCTGACCTTTCTGGTTGATATATCAAGTACAGAAATGTGACCTCTTTCAAGCCTAGGGCAGAATAGTTTGCAAGAGCTATATGAATAAGCATGGTTCAGAGCAAAATCTGAGATAGATAATTGAAGGCTGTGAAGAGATAAATGAATTATCACAATTCATCTGAGAAACTAAGATTAACATTAGGTCAAGAATTAGTGACAGTTTCTTCTTTCCAAATTTTCTGGCATTAATTTTGCATGATTAAAGACATTTTTATCTGTAATGTTGTCATACTTAACTATGAATTTTCAAGAAACATGCAAAATGTGATGTTAGAAACAAGCTATAAACCATGATTCATTTTATCTTTAGGATTCTGATGCTCGTTCATTGAGAAAAAGATCTAGTGTGAATTTGGTGATGTCACCATTAATCATGGAACTTGGAATTCAAGAAGTAGAAATCTTCAAGTGCTTAAATTTACATCATAAAATTATTCCAATACCTACAGGCCAAAGTAATCCGTAAACTTTTATTTTTTTTATTTTTATTTTTTGCATTTTATTTTATTTTATTTTTTATTTTTCAATTATTTTTATTAGTTGGAAGCTAATTACTTCGCAACATTGCAGTGGGTTTTGTCATACATTGACATGAATCAGCCATAGAGTTACATGTATTCCCCATCCCGATCCCCCCTCCATAAACTTTTAGAAAAAACAAGAGAATACTGACACTTAGAAGTTGATCTGACTTCTGTCCTCTTCTCCATTGACCTAGCAATATTCTGTAACCTAAATTCCTTTGTGGTCACACATCTTTAAATCTGACTGACTGGGATTGTCATGCAGCTCTGGAACATGCCCTGTCCTTGAATTGCATCAACTGGCCCAACTGAGAAATCAAACCTACATATTTGTTCTCACTAACACCATATGCCAACTATTCCAAAATAAACTTTGTATTTACTGCTATGTAATTCACATGCTAGCAGGTCTAGGAAGTCCCTGCACATTATATTTTTACTGTTACACTAGTGCACACCATGAATATTTACTCAGTATTTATACCTTTTAAAAATATGCATAAAATTAAAGTTATGAGACTCTCTAGTTTGCCACAGTCTCCTGAGTTTCAGAATACCTAACACACCTTAATATGAGTGAATATATATAATACAAATCTTTCTTTACATTGGGCTCAGGTTCTGACTCTGATGTTTTACCAACTGATGATCCTTGGCCAATGCACTGAGCTGCATTTGCAATCAGTTTTCTTATCGGAAAAGTGGTTTTGGATCTTTCCTGCCAGCACACTGGATGGCTATCTTAATAGTATCATCCAGTTGAAAAATTAGGAATATTTATAGAATGCACAGAGCATCAGACATAAGCTATTACTCTTATCCCAATAGAGCAGAAGAAAAGGAAGAGTGATGATGTGTCTTGTTTAGGAAACATGAACTTTTTCACCTGCTCTAACCCATCACTCATCTCTGGCTTGAAAGAAACTCATAGGTTATGAAATAGTTCAGTAGTTCTCATGAACAAAACACAAAAGTGAAAAGGTGACATGAAGCTTCCGCAGTTTGTGTCATGTGACACAACTGAATGAAGATGTTCACGGTTACTCAAATCAAGCCATTCCTGACTAAAAACTCCCTGAAACTTCAGGTTGAGATCAAACTACCAGAAATATTATAAAATATCACCATGTTTCTAAAATAATGTCCCCTTTGGCTGGAGAGCAATCATTAGCTCCAGGTTTTCTTATAGAGAAAGGGAGTTATAACTTAAACTGGTCCTGGAAACTGGCATAACTTTGAAAGGTCTTTGGGAATGCTCAGACCAGTGCAGACTTGGGGGGTGCTCTTGGAGACGTTGTCAGTCTAGAGTGGACTCTCCAGATTTACTCTGGTTCTGACTTGTTCCACTTTAGGGTAGATTGGGTAATGCTGAAGAGGCTAGAATTAGATTGAGGCAGAGAAGTTAGGATAGACTTATTCATTTAATGCTGTACCCCAAAACTTGTGGAAAACCTTTAACCTCTTCATCCCCTTTTTTAATTCAGTAAATGGGCTGCCAGATATTCAGAAAGTTAATGAAAGGAAAAGAGATTATATTGACTTTTCATTTTTAAATGAAGAGTATATTTTTAATTCTGTTTAAAATATTTTAGCTTTTATTTGACTAAAATAATATATTGAGTTAACCAAAAGAAATATGTTGTAACAATATTCATGTAGCATAGAATTAAAAGACAGTAATTTTTCTGTTTACAAAGCTTATATTCCGTGATTTTATTTTTTCCAGGCATTTTCAGATATGCAGAGATAAGGGACACCAAACTAGTTGGCAAACTGAAGTGGTTTCTCATATATTCCGAAAAAGATGATGTAGGTTTTCCTACAATAGTCTATAATATGCAATTTAAACAAATATATTTGAATATTTTTCACCTTTCAATTAAGAGTTCAATGCTGGCTGTTATGAAATGCTTCTTGCAAAGACTTTGCAGAGTAAATATAAAGATGAGAAACTGATTTTTTCAATGAAAATACTGTTTTTCTGTGGAGAGGAGAATTTTCAATTTTGTTCACAACTATATTTTTCTGGTGTTGTTATGTACTCTGAAAATATAGCCAATCTCTCTCTTTAGGCTGTCATATAAAATATATATAAAATATTATGGAAATAGAAACAAGATAGTATACAAATGTCCAAATCTTGGTTTTTGGAATGTTTGTAAAGTTAACACACATTTGACAGTATGTCTTGTCTCTCTTGGGACCACTAAGGTGACGTTTATAGCAGTCCTAATGTGCTGCAAACTGCTAAGTATTTGTTCAGCCAAGGGGACCACGGTGGTCAGGGTGAGGGGTGGGGGGCGGGGCCTGAGAGAAAAGCTGCAGCTTCAGCAGCATGAGCAACTGGGCAACTGTCCAGGGTCCTGAACCATCTGTCTGCTTTGAGGCAATGTTTTTTCTCTCAAACTTGAGACCCTGGTCATACCTGTCCAGCTTTTCTTAGGCTCTATATTATTTTTATTTTTATATTGGTAAGATATGTATTAATTTAAAACAATTATCCAAGTAAACAGGCCTGGAGTTTATATTTTCCAATCTAATACTATTTCTTTACAATATTATTCTATTCTTGAAAGAGTTGCATATCCTTTCTCTTACCCAAAGTGGGGAAGTGGAAAAGCTTCCATAATTCTCTAGTATCATACTTATGATCGAAAACTTTTTTAAATGTAAAGAAAGGTCCAGCCTGTTCTGGTAACTGTAAAGGCCATACAGGCTTTACAACTGTGTACTCCCAATGATTTGTTTCATATAAAACCTCTTTGAGATGTGTTAATAATATCCCAACTAATTATTCTTCTTGAAAATTTCCACAAATCCAGATCCAAATTTAGCTGAGCAGAACTTAGAGTGTTACTTATGGTGATGTCATTATAGTGATTTGGGGATTTCTGGCTTCAGGAACCACAATTTGGAAGATGTACTAACCCAATCCCAAGAATAACTCTAATAGCACTGAGAATCCAAAAAGATAGTCTTTCTTGGACTGAGCCATCCATAAGGGATGACTCAAGGGCATACAATTAATCCTTCACTAAAGGAATCTGGCAGAATTCGAATCTCTCTACAATCTGTAATGAAATATCATCACCTTAGTTGTGTTCTGTGACCTTTATGGGCTTCAGCTTTACTATCTTTAAATGAGAAGTTTGGGTTTGATGATATTAATAGTACCTTCAGATTCCAAGGTTTCATACTTTGTAGTCTAGACAGGTGAGTTACCATAAATACCATTCGATATTCCAACTATGACACCATTTTTTTTTCTTACTATGCTGGAGTTCCCCTGAGTATTATGTATCTAAGGTATGTATAATAACTACTTTTTGCTCTCCTGTGTGGTGAACCAGGTAAGAAAGCAGCACTTAATTTGTTGATAGGATAAAAAGTTAAACTCTGAATAAACCTGTGTGTGCATGTACATGTGCATTTGAGAAACTAAGTGTGTGTTTGTGTGTCTGTATGTCTGTGAGCATAAGAGACAGAAGAAGACAGAGACAAACAGTGATTGTTCAGTAATAGGAGGAAGGAATTATCTGGTGTAGGGGCAAATAAGTTGAGAATGACACAAGAAGGAAACATTAGTTGAATAATGAAAAATGCTTCTATGTGGTTTCATAATGTACCAAATTCAGGCACATCCTTTCCCTAGTACATAGATTCAATGCCAGACCTTCTCTCTAAACAGTTATAAGAGCTTCAGTTTGTCTGTGGAATGAGTAATTCCCAATAATATTTTGGAGCTGCCATGGTAGAATCTTTATTGCACTTTCTGTCTTTGTGTTTATCCTTGTAGCATTACTGTTACATTAATATCAGTGATTGCAGGCAGTTATCATCTTAAAAAGTTATAAAATGTCTTATATAATTTGAAAGAAACTATTTTTTCTTAGAAAATATAATGTTGGTTAAGAAGATAAGTTAATTTTTGCTTCGTAAGTCTGTTGTTATGGCATATAAGTGTACTTATAACATGACAGATCCAAAAAATTAAAGAGTGGGATAAATTGTAACATCTTGTAATGGAAAGTTAGATTTTATGAAAAAATTAAGCCAGTAACATCTAAAGAGCATTGTAAATTCATAGTTGGAGAATCAGTCTTGGTTGACCATGTTGTACAGAATCCATTTCACTTTTGGCGCATGTAGATGGTTGATCTGGCATTTCATGATCACCCTGACCATGTAGAAGTAGAATGAGATGACTCTGGGCATTTTTGCAGTTTTGTCACCTCTTTTAAGATCATATATATCTGTTACTAACATTTGCATAAGAAACTAAATACCTCCAGGAGAGAGGTAAATTAGATGTTTGTGTTTCTCTGCTTTCTTTTTTAAATTTTTGTTTTATATTGGAGTATAGTTGATTAGCAATGATGTGTAGGTTGCCCGTGTACAGTACAGTGATTCAGTTATACCATACAAATATCCATTCTTTTTCAGATTATTTTCCCATTTAGGTTATTGCAAACTATTGAGCTGAGTTCCCTGTGTTGTACAGTAGGCCCTTGCTGGTTATCTATTTTAAATATGTATGTACATGTCAATCCCAAACTTCCAATCTATTCCTCCTCTCCCCCATCCTTGCCCCTTGGCGACCATAAGTTCGTTCTCTAGATCTGTTGAATGTTTCTGTTTTGTAAATAAAGTTCATTTATATCATTTCTTTTAGATTTTGTGTGTAAGTGATATCATATGCTATTTGTATTTCTCTGTCTGACTTAATTCACCTAGTATGATAATCTTCTTCCTAGCACTGTTCATCATCTCTTTCAGTTCATATGCTACTGAAACTCTGTATGTCTCTTTGTTCTGCATTCCTGTGAGAATCCATCTCCTTTGGAACCCATGTTTCTGACAAAAGAGGTTCAACAATTTGGGACACAATTTAGGGTATTTGTAAAGTCACATAAGTGAAAATGATTGCGATTTCCCAAAGAGATTAATTAAGGGGAAAAATCAGCATTGAGTCTTGCTTTGATATTTCATGTCAGTAATTTCCTTAGCAGTTTCTCCACAGACTTTCAGTTATTGAGTAAACTAAATAGGGTTTTTGTTGTCGTTCTAATGTATAATGGTGGGAGGACTGACAACTCAAAATAAGTACCATTTATCAAAATGCATCGAATTATGGTAAGTCACAGCGTGTGATGGGAAGTTCTCTGGGTGGTGAGAATTTGTAGATAGACATTCATGAGATACTAGGAGAAACCTGAACTGTCTCTGCTTGTGAGAGTTACTGAGCCTTTCCAGAGGAGGTGGCTTTGGAGCTGCCCTTTAAAGAAAGAAAGGCTTTTTGGCAGTGTTTGCTTTTTGGATGCATGGATATGCATGTATACTGCTCGGCACAATGTAGGCAATCAATATTTTTGTCTTTTATAGTCATTTTTATTTCCTATCCCTCCCTACTAAGCTTTTAAAGCAGTGAATTCTCTGTGGTCTAAAATCAAATTTAAATTTTATTTTCAAGAGAGGTTTTTACTAGTACAAATAACATGTTGGGGTGAATATTTTCTCCTCTCTTGGACCATATAATCCTCTATCAAGAGCACTGTGAAAGCAAACAAAAACCAAAACAAAAACCAAAAAAAGTATTAGCATCTAGTGCATGAAAGCTGTGTCTGTGTTTACAGCCTCAGCTTTGGGCTTTCTTTATATTTTAGCAAATTTATCATACGTCTATCTCACTATTGCACAGTGAATGCATGGAAATTCTAAACCAAGTCTTAAATGTGCACATGTAAAATACACAAATTATGTGCTCATTAATTTCCTAAATGGAAACTAGATTGTACTGATTTTTTTCAAAGTGTTGCTCCTCCTATATATGCTTTCCAGTTTGAAGTAAATCTCATATTGCCAAGACAGTCAGACTTAATTCTGGCCCCATCCTTGGGATCCCTTGAATCCTCCTGGAACTTTAATAACTATATTCCTTTGTAAGGAGTCAAGATATACAGGTCTTTTGTTAAATCTATTCTCTTGCAATTTTAGCAGAACTCATTGCAAATGTAGGTAGAAGAATATTACCATGTAGGTGTTTTGATTGTTTTTTATTCATTTTGTGATGATAGTAGAACCATAGGCAGAGGTGTGAATCAAGCCATGTTTGTCTTTACCTTCTTTTAAGCTGTTATCATATATTATTGTAGACTCATTCCCAGCTGATACAATTTTTATAGTTTCCTCTCTCTGAAAGACTTTCATTTCAGTAAAGTACTCTTGAAAAGGAGAACTAAAAGAGTGAATTTATAATGATGGATTTTAGATAGTATGACTGAGTAATGACCAGTATGTAGAGTAACTTGAAAATTAATCACTGGGAAAACTATAAGGAATGAAATCTGAAGATTAATTAAAGAGAAACTGACTGAAGAAGAGGGTAGAAATGACTCAGTGATTATTGGTAAAGAGACAGAATGTATGATACCAGGGAAAAGGAGAGAAAAAGGGGGTGTTTTCAAGTACAGGAAAAAATTTCAATTAACTGAGACAGCCAGTGGTTAATACACCTACCTAAAGATTCTTGAAGTTGACAAGCATATATGAAAAATATTATTGAGCTAGGAGGCCAGTTTTGCAGCCATATTTTAAAACTGTATATGTGTCAATATATATTCATGTGCATACCATATGTGTGTGTATGTATATATATATAATGTTTAACCATTTAGTTCATTATATAATAATATATAATAATAATAATGGTTAGACTGTCAAACTTTTAACTTTTTGTCACCAAAGATGTTATTCCATGATACTACACAAGTAATATTCACTAAAGCCTTTAACAGTGTGAATCACAACAAACTGTGAAGAACTCTTAAAGAGATGGAAATCTCAGATCACCTTACTTGTCTCCTGAGAAATCTGTATGCAGGTCAAGAAGCAACAGTTAGAACCAGACATAGAACAATGGACTGGTTTGAAATTGGGAAAGAAGTATGTCAAGGGTGTGTATTGTCACCCTGCTTATTTAACTTACATGCAGAGTACGTCATGTGAAATGCCAAGCTGGATGAACACAAGCTGGAATCATGATTGCTGGTAGAAATATCAGCAACCTCAGATACGCAGATGATACTATCATAATGGCAGAAAGCAGAGAGGAACTAAAGAGCCTCTTGAGTTTGAAAGAGGAGAGTGAAAGACAAGAGTGAAAAAGCTGCATTAAAACTCAACATTCAAAAAACTAAGATCTTGGCAACCGATCCTGTCACTTCATGGCAAATAGACGGGGAAAAAGTGGAAACAGTGGCAAATTTTATTTTCTTGGGCTCCAAAATCACTGGTGATGGTGACTGAATATTCATTGAAAGACTGATGCTGAAGCTATGGCTCCAATACTTTGGCCACCTGATGCGAAGAACTGACTCATTGGGAAAGACCCTGATGTTGGGAAAGATTGAAGGAAGGAGGAGAAGGGGGCGATGAAGGATGAGATGGTTGGATGGCATCACCGAATTAATGGTTATGATTGTGAGGGTTAATAAATAGAAAATAATTATAGAATATATTGAGGGAGTCAGACTTCCAAATAAGTATGGTTGAAGAAAGTAGAATGTCTACCCTGGTACAGATAAACATCTGTGGGGCAATTATCACATACCTCAAGAATCATGAAGTAGAAAATAAGTTATGTTAATTTGGCTATGTTTTTGACAAAGGTGTGGAATCTAGTGAAGAAACTAGGCTGGAGGTTCTAGGATTTTCATTCCCAACACATAAAACTCAGTCATCACCTAATAGAATAGAACTAGAATTAATGGGAGGGCTTCCCAGATAGCTTAGTGATAAAGAATCTGCTTGCCAATGCAGGAGAGGCAAGAGACGTGTTTTCGATGCCTAGGGCGGGAAGATCCTTCCAAGGTGGAAATGGCAACCCACTCCAGCATTCTTGCCTGGGAAATCCCATGGCCAGAGGAGAATTAATGGGAAGAAGCAATAGGTAAAAGATTTCTGCTTACTAAAGTAGGAACCGTCCAAAAGTTCCTGCTACCTAGAGATGGTGTATGCCACTTTCAGCACTTGGAAGTTTCTCATCAGGAGAGAAGTTCAGCTCTTGGCTGAATCATCATAGTTAGATGTTGTAAAGTAATGCAAACCTTCGATCTTGATTGGACCATAGTTACTTGACTCTTGATTTCTCATTTTCCTCATCTGCAAAATGGGATAGCAGTAGCACTAACCAAGTCACAGTTTTGATGAGAGGAGAAGCTGGGATTTGAACCAAGACCATCCCACAGCTGAGCAGATATCTTAACTGTTTTGTAATGTTACTTTTGTAAATTCTTTTTCTAAATTTTTATTTTTGGCTGTGCTGGGTCTTCACTCCTGGGCATTTAGTGTTGCTCCAGTTGGGATGGGCAGGGGCCACTCCTTGTGGCAGTGCTTGGACCTCTCGCCATGGATGACCTCTCCTGTTGTGAAGCACAGGCTCTTGGCACGTGGGTTTCAGTAGTTGCAGCACGCTGGCTCAGCAGTTGTGGCATGCAGACTCCAGAACACACCTCCGCAGCTGGGGCTCATGAGCTCATAGCTCCCTGGCATCTAGAATCCTCCCAGACCAGGGATTAAACCTGTGTGCCCTGAACTGGCAAGTGGACTCCCACTCACTGTACCATCTGGGCAGTCCAACTTTTATAAATTCTTGGAGAAGTTTCTTAGAACAGTCCTAGGCATATACAAAATTATTGAAGTTTTAGCCATTATTTTTATTTATTTAAATGATATTTAGAATGTCATGAGTGCTGTCAGTTTTACTGGCCAAGAGTGAAGGTGCTGGACTCAGATGTTCAAATCCTGGCTCTATCATTTACTAACTATAGGCTTATAATCAGTGCATCAGTACCTTCATCTGTAGAATGTGGATAATAATAACCTAGTTCAAAAGCTGATTGTAAGTGTCCACTGAAATAATAATATAAAGTCTTTAGAACATTACCTGACCACAGAATGTGTGTGTATGTTCAGTCGCTCAGTTGTGTCCGACTCCCTGTGACTCCATAGACTGTAGTCTGTCAGGCTCCTCTGCCCATGGAATTTTCCAGGCAAGAAAACTGGAGTGGGGTGTCATTCCCTACTTCAGGGGATCTCCCCAACCCAGGGATCAAACCCACATCTCTTGCATCTCCTGTTTTCGCAGGTGGATTCTTTACTGCTAGCATCACCTGAGAAGTCTGGCCACATAATAAGTACTCAGAAACCATCACTTGACTGATTACTAATTCTGTACCAAAGATAGAGTTGATCGGAGGCAGGGTAGAAACAAAGTATCAAAGACAAATATGACTCAGAAAAGTCCTCAAAGATGCTTGCATTTCATAAGGAGACAAACACATGCAAAATAATGTAGAGGCCTAATCTATGTCATTGTTCTGTGTTTTAAGGTGATTATCAGAGTAGATGTCAAGTGTGTATATGCTAAATATGAGGGTTAACATGCCCATGTTAAGGTTCCAAATTGGAACATTGGTGATAAGATGAAGAAAACTAGTATTGCAAAGACCCACTGTGTCTTAGGGAGCGTGAGGAGAAAACAGGCCAGGTGGCAAACATGTCTTTAAAATCTGCTCCAACATGATTGATGATTTTGAGACATTTTATTTTTGTCTTTGCTTTAGGTTCTCATTTGTGAACACATAAACTCCTCTCTGCGAAAAAAAAAAAAAGAAAAAGAAAAAAAAAAGCAGTTCAATAATATCTAGTCTCTTACCACACATTTTCATTATGGAAAACTCAAGAAGTTTCACAGGATACTAATCTCAAAGACTGAGAGGTGATCAATATGTTAAAACAATTAATATCTAATATTTAGCAAAAGATGCATAATTTTACCAATGGAAAATGTTAGATATAAATAGTCAGTAGACTGTTGCCAGAGAAATGCTCCTTAGCATGTGAAATAATCAAGTAAAATTCTTGAAAGATGAATTACTTTCTTGATTTGCATATCTTGGATTCAATACATTTACACAATATTTGCATTGGAAACATATCTAAAGCCAACCAATGGAAAGAATACATGATTTTACCAACATGCTTATACATTAATAACATTACTTGGCAATCTGATGTTTCAAGACCCAGGGTGAATTACTTATTAAAAACCCATATACAGCTATCTGTCTTTATCTTTCTTTCTGTATGAGCCATAATGGCTCTGATTGTTTTCAAAATTCTATTTGGACAGGATGTGACTGTTACATGAGACCTCTCAAACCAATATCATTTCCCTCACTCATAAAATACATTATACAGCTGTGTGCATTGAGCCAAATCATTAATGAAGGAAGCACAACCTAACCTTTATGCCTCTGATGTGACCAGCAGTTCCACTGTAGCAAGCTAACATCTTAGAAATTGTTTAAAAAAGTGAAGCTAACATGATTTTGAATATTTATGGTAGATCCACTTATTTCTTAAAAATTCATTCTGCCATCTGAACCATTTCATTATTCTTAACTATTTTCTAAGAGGCTTAACTTTGAGATAGAAAAACAGTATCTGATTCTTAGATTATTTGTGAAATCAAATAACTATATTCCTGGAGTATATTCCTTCTCTGTATTTATTTAAACATGCAATAGCTACAATAACTAGTCAAAAATCTGTGAAATATGCAAATTAAGAAGTACATTAACGCAGTCCTCACCCTTTCAGCTTTTAAAAAAATATTTGGAAAGCAACCATTGACTGGTTATTACTATCATAAAGGATAGTAATAGCTGCTGAAATTTCAATTTAGCAGCTGAAATGAACACTTACTAGCAAACTGCTTTATGTGTAGTAATTATTTGCATTTTTTGGACAAGGTAAATCTAGATATCTGAATTTATCAAGGATTAGAATTTTTGCATATTCATGTAATGAAGAAGTTCACATTTGAGAATAAATGACCCCAAGTTATAGATTAGTTAAAAATAATTCTATTTAATTACTATTTTTACCATTTCCCCAAACAGTTTTACAAAAACGGGAATATAGTAGGACTTCTGCTTCACAGGTGTGAATGAATGAACATAACCTGTTTTTTAGATGTAAATGAAAGAACATAACCTGCCTTTTAGAGAGTATCTCTGGTTTGGAAAAAGTAAATAGGAATGAATTTAATTTAGAAGTTGCAAACAGGTGTAGCAGAGAGTAGCAGAAGGCCTCAGATTATGATGTAGGAAGGCGCCCAGTAGGCTAGCAGCACCCCTGAGATGGGGCCTGCAGGTGTGTTTATTTGGACTTTCATAATCTTTTCATCCTTTTTTTCCTAAATGCACCCTGAGAGGTTAGGTGTATGTGGGACTCCATTTAAGTTTCACTGGAGTGTCTTCTTCTTATTGTTTCCACTGGTTTATGACTTTTGTCTGGTTGCCATTTGACTTGGCTACCCTTGATTTCAATAGTGATCAGAGAACAAAGGACTCTGCCTTGAAGAAAACTAGTCTCAAAGCATTCCAAGATACATGATTTTTGATCCTCTGTTCAGAAAACAAGGGCATCCATGCCACAGATGCTTTGATGGTGAGAAAATTACCCTACTTACTAAGGTGCTTTTCATAGAAATCTTTACAACCTTATTCTAGAAAACACACTATTTCAATTATCTAATGTAATCCTGAATGAATTAAGGCTTGGTGTTTGTCATTTTGCCAGTTATCACTTTATCCTACATATGCCATCCTTTGTAATTGAGATTGCTTTAAGTATACAGATGTGTACTTAGTAACACAATAGTCATTTGCAGGGTCCTTACCAATGTTTTCAAATTGGATCCTGATTTTCAGGGCCCACTCACAAAACACTCAGGCATCCATCATACAAAATTATGGAATTTAGACTCTATCGAAGGTGATTCACTCATGGGCAAATAACACATTAGTGCAGTCCTCTCTTCTGCTGGATGAATTTCTGCAATTCTAAAGACAGGATTCATTAGGAGTAGGGAAACAGACCTGCACTAAACAGTGATTCAGTCATAAGAGATGTCTGGGTAATGGTTCCAGCTGTGACCGTTATCTTCAGAGCAGACACTAGCATCACAATCCCTTAAATATTTTTGGAAGGAAGCTGTTGCTTCCTGACTGGGAAGCAAAAAAGGAATAACAGGTAGACTGATTTCCCTTTTGTGATCTTTTCCAGTGCTCCTTTTTGTTGAAGAACACTCTCCATTTAAGCATAATGTTCTGACAGAACATAAAATAAGATTGTGTCTAAATGGTCCTCTGAGCTGGTACCACCCTCTCAGGTGCATTGATATGTATGGAGTCAGTAAGAATGTTTCAAGAGTTGTTTTTGTGCAGAAGCTTTCAATGCATCAGAGTTTAGAGAGGTGCACAAGTTTGGGTTGTTTTCTTCCCCTTCTGGAGAGCTGACCCCGCAGCTCACAGTTAAATGTAAAACGTTCGTTTGCACAGTTGGGGCAAGGAATGAGGTCACTTGATGTTGTTCGGTACTAGTAGAGTATTCCTGGGATTTTTTCCTGAAGTGTTGGGAAGCACTCCCTTAAAAATGAAAAGCAGTTTGTCACAGAGGATACTAGAGACTCCATCAGTGACAGAGAGACTTCTTGGGGCAAGAGTTGTCATAGATAAGGAACATCAAAGGAATTGATGCCATTAGCATCCGTAAACTATCCTAGGTCCATAGAAATATCTGTGATGGTGGCTAAATTTAGGAATACAAACCAACCCATTTGGCAATGTAATGTAATCTCCTGTGGATCCACCACAGGCAGGTAAAGTCCTAGAGCATTTGAGTTATGCCTGTGGCTAATATTAATGCAAAAGTTCCATTATTCACTTTGTTTGGCTGTGACGTGAAATCACGTGGCACTGCACAGTGATGAAGTAAACTGCAGAAAGTACATTCGAGTGATGCTGGGAGCCTGCCTTAAACTGTGAAAATGTGGAGTGGAAAGCTGAAAACCTGCCAATGCCCAGCTATGGTTTATAGTAGATAAGCCATTAGTCTTGGCTAGGTATATCACTTCCTACATTACCATACATACAAAATGTGAACTCCTGAGACCTGTAGGGTTTTTATCATCCAGCAGCAATATGCCTTTAAGAAAGAGTCTGGATAAGGTCACTGTCTTAGAAACAGATATGGTTTTGGGAGACTGCTAATCATTTGGGAAAGAATGGGTTGGAGGCATAAACCTTATTAGATTAAAAACCAGTGAATGCTCTCCCCCATATAAACTGGCAAATAACCTACAACTAACCTACTAAATTCTTTTGCAAATGATTGAGAATCTAAGGGTTTGAAATGAAGAATTCTAATAGCTAAGATTGTTTCAGTAGAAATTTAATTGGGTTATATCACACAAAGATATCCACTGACATGGAAACTGACATGGAAAACCAGCTTCTATACAAAATTGGAAAATGAGCTAACTATATTGATTATTTCAGGGAAAATAGAGAGAGAAAAGCTTTAAATCAAATCAAGAAAAGCCTGTCTTATGTCAAGATTAAACCAGAAACTGAAAACTCCGATATAAATTAAACCAATGTTCTGTGAACCCTTAGGAACACTAAAATCCAGCTTGGGGTTTTAAAGAGTAATTTAGCTAAACCACTTTCTTCCCTTTTGTAAGATATTATTAAAATAATGAATTTGAACATCACATACATTAACTTCAGTTAAATATCTGATAAACTTCTTTATGATCTAACTGCAGATAAGTTGCAGAACTACATATGTGTACAGTTTTATAGATTTGTAATTGCTTAGAGTCCCCGAAGACTTTGATTCAAACAACAAGGTAAATGTAGAGGGAGATCATAGTGATGTGTCATCAAGCTCTTTCCCCAAGGTATCAAGATAGGACACTGTCTAAGGAGTATACCAGTTACCATGGTGATAAGAGAATTTACTGATCACACTTCATTAGGGCTCATTGACCAGAGCAGCTTACTGATTGTCTGGTCCACAGGGGTATAAGGAAGCAACTCTGTCTATTAATCCACAAGCAATGGAAACAGTATTGCCTGAAGAAAATGGCTCAAATGGCAGTCAACATATCCAGCATAAGTATTCTTTCAAAATATATACCAATAAAAAAAAGCCAGTTATTAGAGTGAAATAGTAATCAATTCCAGATAGCCAGAAAGACTCTTGTGATTCTAAAACAGAGAAAAACACCCATAACCAAATCTACTTCAGAAAGAGTGACTCCTAATAGTTAAATCTCAGGTCAAAAAAAAAAAAGAAAAAAATCAGTAATTAGAAATACCTTGAAAGAGCCTACCAGGACAAATATTTTCAGTAGGATACTTTCAGGAAATTAGAAATGCCATAACTGGAAATAGTTGAGCTGGATAATTTTGTCCATTTGGGAACTAATTAAGGGAATGGAATTATGGACAAAGAAACTTCAAAGGTGGACATGAGAAAAAAGATGTGAGCCCTGTAAGGAGTTAAAAATTAGGAGTCCTTGTACAGAATTTTCCCCCCAATTTTTCAGAGAGGCAAAGCTATTTTAGTTATCACTTATCAAAAGGATATACACTTAAATGATGGAAGTTTTCTAAGAGTGGAAACTTTGTTCAGTTAGGTTCAACTTTAAGTTATAAGGTTATAAAAACTAGCTGAGTTTTATTTGTGATTGCATAAGGCAAGGGTTGGTTTGATATTTTATCCAAGTAGGTTTAAGGCTTTTAACCCTTCTGGGGAGGAACTGCGGTGGCAGCACTGCCAGATCATTCATGGACAGCTTCTGCACATGGCTAAGGGTCACTGGGCGTGTTGCTCAGAGTTCAGGATCTGGAGCCCCCTAGAGAAGCAGGTCAGGACTACGAGGGCTTTACCTTAGAAAAGGTAGGTAAACAGCTAGAGAAAAATTGGAATTCTTTTATGAGGGCAGGAACTAATTGTTTTGTTCTCCATCACCTAGCACAATGCCCAACAAATAAATAGGCATTCAATAAATGCAGTGTTCAATAAATTCAATAATTGGCTAATTTCAATAAGAAAGAAGGCAAGAGAAAAAGATAGCTGGTAGATAAATAAATAGATTTTGGTCTGGTGGAAAGAAATGCAGAAAAGAGTAACTAGCAGCATTTTGTACCTATATGCCACCACTGTACTGTGCTTCTTTTTTTATATGTATTACCATTTTTAAAAATTTTCTTGCAAACCAGAGGTTCTAAGAAATTACAGATTATCCCAAGGTCATTCTGCCGGTAAGTAGTGGTATTACAAATTTAAATTGTATCTTTTGGACTCCAGAGGTGCATATTCTTACAACTACACCAAGTTGTTATAAGAGTTCAGTGGTTTCCAAATGGATGAGATTTTCTCACAAAGTATCTAACTTTCTCTCTCTTGAAGTTAATAGTATCTTTTAGCACTGGAATTCCCCAGCTTCTTCATGTTTGGATGAGGAATCGAAGCCAAAGGAAGTAAGGAGGCATGTTCAAATGCACAGTAAGAATGGGGCAACTTCAATTTGTTCCTCCTCTTTCGTAACTCCCAGTGCACTCTTGACTGTTTACCAAAATATCTGTCTTTCATCCCAAATGTGAAAGATATAGATAGATAAAATCTATCCATTAATTCAGGGGCCTTGACTGTAAGGCCTAACATCCATAACACGAAATGTTTGTGTTATGAAATGTAGAGTGAATAGAACCAGAGCTTGAACTCATGTTTTCTAAGCTGACGTATTAAAACAGTTAGTGCTAATTGATCAGCGGTGTTCTGGTTTAGAAGTGAGTGTATTTGCTTATTGTACAGATAGTCACTATGGTCCTTTTCAGCATCTATAATAGGAAACTCAGGTGTTCCTCATTTCTCTGCCTGCTGCATCCCGTCTAGATCCCTATTTTAGCATTTGCCATGTTGCACTGAAAAACTGTATACCTTCCTGTCTTTCCCATCAGATAAAAATTATGTGAGCATTTAGGTGACTATGTCCTTATTAGTTTCCAGTACTTAATCTGAAGCCTTGTACCTCATAGGTACACAATACATCTTCATTGACCTGAATTGCAATGCATTCAGCTAGGATTCTTGGAAAGTATTTAGATATCTATCACTTTGCTTCATGTGGTAGGTATTTCTGGTTGAGCGTATCTCTGTGGGAAGGTGTTTATTGAATTGATTGGCTTTCGAACTTGGTTTTTATTTGAACAAACTTAGATAGAAAGTGAGATTGAGCATTAAAAAGAAATATGTGATCCCCTTGGATTGCCTGACACAAGGCTCTTCACAGACCCAGGTTTCCCTTTGAATTCAGTGTGAATTCTACATTTATAGAAAGATCTAGTGCCCAGGATTAGCTTCATTAGGCAGTTGGGCTTTAACGGAGGCAGCGGGAGAACAGGAAGGGTTCTTTTAGGAATGGGCAAAGGAAGACAGGCATCGTGTGCATAGATGAATTCTCCTTTAAATAAAAACTGAGTCAGATTTTAGAATGAAATTCTGTAGTGCTGTCAAACTGTTTGAAACTAGATTTGGCAGTTGTCCTTTCAAACTGTTATTTCAGAGCACGTGTCCCAGAAGGGACAGCTAAGAATGTTTGTCATATTTGAACTCTTTCCAGAGCCATTCAGCAGGATACTGGCAGTCCACTTTCTGTGTTAATTATTTCTGCCCTGATTGCCTGGCAACACATAACATGGGAAGTATTATACTTTGCTATTTGTGAATGCTTCCAGCTGAATGTAGGAAGAAAATGGAATACAAAGTCAGCTGGAGATGCAACTTAATAAGTTAGGTGTTTTTTGATTGAAAATTTGTTATGGATGAAGTGGTTTGTAATCCCATGATTGAATGTGGTAACCACAGTTTCAGAGATTTTGAGGGTATCACAGTAGGCCTTGGTGGAAAGAAAACACTGATTGATCTTCAGGGCCACTGGACTAGAATCTATGAACATGAATGGTTTCTATAGAAAGAGTGGACTTGCTGTAAGCCCACATTATTTTATCCTTCAAGGATTTCCTTGGTTTGGGGGGAATTTTTGTTGTTGTTTTACATTGTTGGAATCTAAAAATTTGAATTCAGTTATGAGAAAGCTAAGAATCAAGTGGGATAGGCAAAAATGTCTTCACTGCAACAATAGCAAAGATTGCTATACACTGGAAGGAATGAAGATTTTGATCAGTGACTCAGGCACAATAGGAGCTTCTCACCATATCACTCTGAGAAAGCTTTGCCTGGGACTGGGGTTCTGTTAAAACCTGTTT
Organism: Cervus canadensis; assembly: GCF_019320065.1. Lineage (NCBI taxonomy): Eukaryota > Metazoa > Chordata > Mammalia > Artiodactyla > Cervidae > Cervus > Cervus canadensis. The sequence continues at coordinate 43,261,631 of NC_057387.1, read as the reverse complement.
GTAGAACTGAAAACAATAGATCCACCCTTAGCATTGGGAAACAATGACACGTTTCTGAATTATTTCCACAACTTAAATAAAAAAAATTCTCTAGGTTTGTCTTCTTGCGGTGGACATGAAAGTCACCCATGAGCAATAACTTCAAAGATAGCAGTGTTGTGTTCTGTACTGCTACGTAATATGAGATGATAATCCAAAGGAAATCAGTTCCAAAAATAAATTGTAAAATGCAATCATTCGTATGTTTAGAAAGACTTTTCTTTTTTATTGAGGGAGTAAGTACTGAATTGTAAGTGCTCAGTCACCAACTCATACTTTAAATTTTTTGTGTGAAATTTGAGATCAATCTTAAAAGTAATTTTTCCATAGTAAGTGGCACTTCAAACATTTATTTAGTTGCCTTCTCAATTAGACTAGGTGAAAAAAAACAAAACAGTAAAAACAAACAAAAAACCCCAAGCACATTTTTGGAGCAGATACATTCAGTTCCTCACATAAAAATCCCATAAAAAATTGTACCGACTTGGGGTATGGACAAAATAGGTGGTCGGAGAATGCATTCCCTTCAGACCTGTGGCTACTGCCATCTTTAGTAAGCCTCCTTTCTGTAGGAAATAGCTTAGGGCCCAAAGGAGGCTTGGCTTCTCATGATTGTTGTAAAAGTTAAATTAACTGAGAAATCCTACAGTTCTTTAGGCAAACGGGTTAAATGTGAGATTGCTTTGATTATAGCCATGTTTGCCACTTCTTTTTCTCTTTTTGTACCTTGTCTGCCAATTCCCAGCGCCAGCCTCTTCCCTCACCTTCCAGGGAAGGCCTGCCCTTTCTCAAGAGAGTCCTCATGCATGCTTGTATGCCAGCACAGTCATTTCCGTCATTTATGGAGGTAAGTAAGGTCTTTCCTTTTGTTCATTTTTTCATTCTGCATCCTATCCACCGTCGGCTGCTGTTTTGCGGGGCCACAACATTGCCACAGCGATTTGAGAGTCCATAAAGTGCCAAATATGGTGGGAAGTGGATGTGAATGCTGACCTCATCTTGTCGTGTAAACTCTTAGGCAGCAGAACAATGCTGCTTCCACTCTGATGTCTTACAGAGTTCTTAGGGGGGGAAAGGCTCGTTTAAACATTTAAGCTTAAACCCTTCCTGAGAATTTTAGACACAAGTTCATAGAGGTTAACCTATGAGGCAAAGCCATGTCCATGTATTAATATATAAAAAAATACTGTGTTGCAGTCAGTTCCCTCTCTACCCTTAGACTAGCTTGTCTATCCAATTCTTTTTTCTTTCCTTTGGAAGAAATTCTCCATGATAAAGCTTCTTAATATCTCATGCAAATAAACTTCTGGAGAGAGAGCTTCTTTCTGTCTTACAGAACATCTTAAAAATGCCTTAATTCTAACAGTAGATACAGCAGAAAAAACATGGCAGTTGTGTTCTAGAGGTCAAACCTGTCCTGACGCTTGTGTTTGTGGGTTCTGCTAGATAATTGGCTTTTATATTATTAAGGGGTTGGAAAAATAATATCAAAAGGAGAATACTTTGGGATACATTAAAATTCTGTGTCAAGCAATAAAGTTTTATTGGAACACAGCCTCACCCATTTCTTTGCAGTTTGTGGCTGCTTTCCCACTACAATGGCAGAGGTCAGTAGTTGGGTTACCATATGGCCTGCCAAGCAAAATATTTACTATGTGGGCCTTTAGGGAAAATTTTTTACCTACTTCTGATCCCAAGTAAAGATGGAACCACTGATTTGGATAAAGGTTTATATTGCAGAGACTGACACTTTCTGATAAGTGCTCAGTAAGCATTAGGCTCATATATCCCGTACACATTACAGTGCAGTGATTCCTAGTCTGTTTCCTTTCCCTCTCTCTTTTCCTCTCTCATCCCTCTCCCCTCCCCTACCTCCTTCCTTCTCTCCATCCTGTCTCTTTTTTTCTCTTCTTTTTCTTCTTCCCTCCTTCCTTCTCTTCCTTCCTTTCTTCTTCCAACCTCCCTCACTTCCTTCCTTCTTTCACTTATAGTAGCTCATTTCTTATGAATATTTCTTATTCCGAACTTTCTCAACATATGACAGCTGATTTTAAACTATTTTATGTTAGATCAGTATCTTTTCAAGATTCCATTATAAAGTGCATTTTAATACACTCTAATAATAGGCAAATCGTATAAAGTCATTTTGAATTTTCAATTAAATGTCAAACATGGTTGTTTGATAAATTGCACCAGGAAAAGCACTTATGGATAAATGCATTTTGAAATGTTGATTTGAGGGCCAAAAGTATATTAAAGTGTATATGACAATTTCACTGTGTATTTATAGTGTTAAACACAGGCAACGATTGTTTTTATAAGCTGATGTTTGGCTGGTGTTCTTACACTTTTGTGTTTAAAAATGTGTTCTGCAGTTTTGTTACTTTATATAAATTAAATGTTCTATATAAGCTTAAATATTTTATATAATATTAATTTGAGATACTTTGTTATTTAATGTTTGTTTTCTAAATAATGAAATAAGAGTTTTCAGGCTTCTATTTTCTTTACTAAAAATAGCACATTATATATATCTATATTATAAAGTAAAAGGCAGAATGAATGATCACCATTATTATTATTTTTAAATATGTGTTTATTTATTTGGCTGCACTGGTTCTTAGTTATGGCATGCTGGATCTTTGATCTTCATTGTGGATGTGGGATCTTTCAGTTGTAGCATGTAAGATCTAGTTCCCTGACAAGGGATGGAACCCAGGCCCCCTGCATTGGAAATGCAGAGTCTTGGTCACTGGACCTCCAGTGAAGTCCTGATCACCATTATTTTTTTCACCTTTACTTTTTGTTTTAAAGATATAGATATATCTTGATATTATGAAAAAATTTTATTTAGGCAGACTTCCTTGACCTTGGACATCTTGAAGATAAGGATGTATCATCTTCATTTTCACATTTCAGGGACTAGCAAAATGAGTACCTCTTGAGTGAGTTCATTAAGGAATGGCTAGATTAAATAATCATCTCTAACCTTTATGCCACTACCATAATCACCCAGCAAAAATATCTTTATTTTTTCATTGATGAGATGTCTTAGTTTTCTTCATCCTCATTCAGCATATAGCTTCCAGGTCCTTTGAGTGCTCCTGTTCTTCCTAGAGGAAGATACTACTTCTTAAGTATTAAAATCACATCATCTGACAGTCGATGCTGTGGCAACACTGAAGTATGGAAAATATGCTTCACTCATTTGTTTGGAAGGACAGCATATGGCTACAAGGAAGAATAAGCGTATGCTGTTTGTTTGCTATAATGATGGTCTTCAAACATTTTACCTTTATACCTCATTTATACATTTTTGAACATTCTTCATAGATAATTATATAAACAGGTGAATAGATCGATGATAATAGGTGGATGTGAATAAATAAATTTAGATAAATATATAAATAAATAGGGCTTCCAGGGAGGTGCTAGTGGTAAAGAACCTGTCTGTAATTGCAGGAGATGCAGGAGACTTGGGTTCGATGCCTGAGCCTGGAGGAAGGCATGACAACCCACTCCAGTATTTGTACCTGGAGAATCCCATGGGCAGAAGAACCTGGTGGACTATAGCCCATAGGCTTGCAAGGAGTCACATGACTGAAGCAACTTAGCATGCGTGCATGCATAAATAAATAACCTTTAATTGTGACGAATTTTTAAAATACATTGTCTCAAGATAGCTAGTGTGCATAAAAATTGTGAAAAGCTTGACATACACTCCCCATCTTCAAATAATTGTGAACATTCATTATAGAAGACAATGTAACCCATAAATGAATTTAAAATGTAGTAAATTATAGTGTGTTGAAAGCTAGCAAATGTTGGGCTACTTGCATTTGCTTGTGATTTGAGACTGATGATGTATGGCCATAGTGTGAGTATTAGTATTCAGATGTGTAATAAAATTGTTAAAAATAGATTTCTTTTATTTTATATAAAAAGTTTAGGAATTCTAGCATTCTATATTACATTCTACTTGATTGTTTTACATATCCCCTGGATGAGAGATGCTCATTTGGGGCAATTATTATTTTGTTGTACCTGTAGAAGTGTGACTTTTTCAGTTCTTTACATTTCCTCCTCATAATGCTATTGTTCCTGAAGATTTTTGCGAGAAGACAAACTGTGAATGAATTCTAGTACCCTCCTTTAAATATTCTCTATCTCCTCTGTCATCTAGCATGAATCCAGGTTATTTTGACTCTCCCCCTAAAATAGTACCCTTTTTCATTTAGACCATGGCATGCAAGACTGCAGAATAGCAGTCAGTCCTCAACAACTCAGCAGCCTAGGCATATGTTGGATGTTTTATCTATTTCTCTTTGGAGGTATCGGATTCTCCTGCAGTTCAAGCACATTTAATTTTACTCTGCTCACTTCCTGAAGCACTGCTGTTGTTTTCATTAGTTTTGAAAGTTGGAGTTCATTCTGGGACTCCAGATAAACTTGCTGGAGTCTGCTTCTTGGAGAATTGAAAGCAGTTAGCAGGTAGGAGATAAGGGGTAGATAATGGGTATGGGTTGTCTCACCCACATGCTACTTTCAGCTATTTTCTGAATGTTTAGTCATAGATGGGCATTATGGAAAGGGTTGTGAAGTAGTATCTTGAACTTTTGAAGGGATGCTTTGATTTCAAGGTTAACATTAAATTTTACATTCAAACACTACCCTATAGTGAGGCAGAGATAGAAACTACAAGGATATTACTAATCTACTAAAAATGCATAAATTTCTGCCATTAGAATCATTCTCTTGGGCTAAGAGTTAGGCTGGAAAAATTGATCTTAGAAGAAAAATTTATTCATTCATTTATTCAAAAATTTATGTTTGAAGGGGAAGGAAAGGGGAATGTTGAGGTTGCCTTCCCTTGCAAGTATTAATACATCAAGAATGCATCTGCAAGTGGAGCAGTTCTCAGAGATTACCTGCTAAAAACTGGCACAGGACCTCTTACACCTAAAAGGATAAGAAAAATCCCCACACAGCCAGGTAGGATGAAACAAAACCAGGAAAGAGGAAACAGAAAGATACCAGCACCCATGTGGGAGAGCTGAAGGAACGAAGAGGTTCCCTCACTCGGAGAGGCCCCATCGTGGTGGGGGGATCAGCTGGGACAGAGAGGGACCTTTGGGGAATTGGAGGGGAGCACAGCTGATCCGTGGAAGTATGACAGAGTAGGACCTATGTGAATGGTCCGTGCCACGCCCCGTGTACACCAGCTTGAGTTATGTGTCTCCTGGTGAGGAGGGGAGTTGAGTGCTGCAAGTGGAGTTTGGAACAATTTGTACAGTGTTTGGTGAAGGTGCTGTGACTGATTGAACATGTCAAAAGTGGGTTACAAAGTTTCATGCTGCAGATTTCTCTTTGGATGATGCTTGTTGATAGGGTAGAACAGTTCAAGTTGATAGTGATCAAATCAACGCCTTAACTGAGAACAATCAACGTTATACCATGTTGGAGATGGCTAGCATATTCAAATTATGCAAATCAAGCGCTGAAAATCATTTGTACCAGCTTGGTTATGTTCATCACTTTGATGTTTGGACTCCATATAAATTAAGCAAAAAAAAAATCCAAGAAGACCATGTTTCCACATGCGATTCTCAACTGAAACCTAATGAAGACATTATGTTTTTAAAAGATATTGTGATGGGTGATGAAAGTGGATATTGTACAATAATGTGGAATGGAAGAGATTGTGAAGCGAGCAAAATGAACCACCACCAACCAAACAAAGGCCGGTCTGCATCCAAAGGTGATGTCGTGTATATGGTGGGATTGGAAGTTCAGTTCAGTTCAGTAGCTCAGTCATGTCCGACTCTGCGACCCCATGGACTGCAGCATGCCAGGTTTCCTATCCATCACCAGCTCCGGCGCTTACTCAAACTCATGTCCATAGACTCAGTGATGCCATCCAACCATCTCATCCTCTGTCATCCCCTTCTCCTCCTGCCTTCAATCTTTCCCAGCATCAGGGTCTTTTCCAATGAGTCAGTTCTTTGCATCAGGTGGCCAAAGTATTGGAGTTTCAGCTTCAACATTAGTCCTTCCAGTGAATATTTAGGACTAATTTCCTTTAGGATGGACTGCTTGGATCTCCTTGCAGTCCAAGAGACTCTCAAGAGTCTTCTTCGACACTGCAGTTCAAAATCATCAATTCTTTGGCACTCAGCTTTGTTTATAGTCCAACTCTCATTCCATACGTGACTACTGGAAAAATCATAGCTTTGACAAGATAGACCTTTGTTGGCAAAGTAATGTCTTGGCTTTTTAATATGCTGTCTATGTTGCTCATAACTTTTCTTCCAAGGAGCAAATGTCTTTTAATTTCATGGCTGCAGCCACCATCTGCAGTGATTTTGGAGCCCCCCAAAATAGTCTGTCACTGTTTCCATTGTTTCCCCATCTATCTTCCATGAAGTGATGTGACCAGATGCCATGATCTTTGTTTTCTGAATGTTAAGTTTTAAGCCTACTTTTCACTCTCCTCTTTCAGTTTCATCAAGAGGCTCTTTAGTTCTTCTTCACTTTCTGCCATAAGGGTGGTGTCATCTGCGTATCTGAAGTGATTGCTATTTCTCCTGGCAATCTTGATTCCAGCTTGTGTGTCATCCAGCCCAGCATTTCTCATGATGTACTCTGCATATAAGTTAAATAAGCAGGGTGACAGTATACAGCCTTGACACAACCCTTTCCTGATTTGGAACCAATCTGTTGTTCCATGTCCAGATTTAACTGTTGCTTCCTGACCTGCATACATATTTCTCAAGAGGCAAATCAGATGGTCTGGTATTTCCATCTCTTGAAGAATTTTCCACAGTTTGTTGTGATCCACACAGTCAAAGGCTTTTGTGTAGTCAGTAAAGCAGAAATAGATGTTTTTCTGGAACTCTCTTGCTTTTTCGTTGATCCAACAGGTGTTGGCAATTTGACCTCTGGTTCCTCTGCCTTTTCTAAGTCCAGCTTGAACATCTGGAAGTTCAGGGTTCATGTACTGCTGAAACCTGGCTTGTACAATTTTGAGCATTACTTTGCTAGCTTGTGAGATAGTGCAATTGCATGGTAGTTTGAATATTCTTTGGCACTGCCTTTCTTTGGGATTGGAATGAAAACTGACCTTTTCCAGTCCTATGGCCACTGCTGAGTTTTCCAAATTTGCTGGCATATTGAGTGCAGCACTTTCACAGCATCATCTTTTAGGATTTGAAATAGCTCAACTGGAATTTCATCACCTCCACTAGCTTTTTTCATAGTAATGCTTCCTAAGGCCCACTTGACTTCTCATTCCAGGATGTCTGGCTCTAGGTGAGTGATCACACCATCGTGTTTATCTAGGTCATGACGATCTTTTCTGTACAGTTCTTCTGTGTATTCTTGCCACCTCTTCTTAATATCTTCTGCTTCTGTTAGGTACATACCATATCTGTCCTTTACTATGCCCATCTTTGTATGAAATGTTTCCTTGGTATCTCTCACTTTCTTGAAGAGATCTCTAGTCTTTCCCATTCTATTGTTTTCCTCCATTTCTTTGCATTGATCACTGATGAAGGCTTTCTTATCTCTCCTGGCTATTCTTTGGAACTCTGCATTCAAATGGTTATACCTTTCCTTTTCTCCTTTGCCTTTCATGTCTTTTCTCAGCTATTTGTAAGGCCTCAGACAACCATTTTGCCATTTTGCATTTCTTTTTCTTGGTGATGGTCTTGATCCCTGCCTCCTCTATAATGTCACAAACCTCTGTCCTTAGTTCTTCAGACACTCTATCAGACCTAATCCCTTGAATCTATTTGTCACTTCCATTGTATAATCATAAGGGATTTGATTTACATCATACTGGAATGGTCCAGTGGTTTTCCCTACTTTCTTCAATTTAAGTCTGAATTTGGCAATAAGGAGTTCATGATCTGAGCCACAGTCAGCTCCCAGTCTTGTTTATGCTGACTGTATAGAGCTTCTACATCTTTGGCTGCAAAGAATATAATCAATCTGATTTTCATATTGACCATCTGTTCATGTCCATGTATAGAGTCTTCTCTTGTGTTGTTGAAAGAGGGTGTTTGCTATGACCAGTGCGTTCTTTTGGCAAAACTTTGTTAGCCTTTGACCTGCTTTGTTTTGTACCCAAAGACCAAATTTCCTGTTATTCCAGGTATGTCTTGACTTCCTGCTTTTGCATTTCAGTCCCCTATAATGGAAAGGACATATTTTTGGGGTGTTAGTTCTAGAAGGTCTTGTAGGTCTTCATAGAACTGTTCAACTTCAGTTTCTTCAGCATTACTAGTTGGGGCATAGACTTGGATTACTGTGATATTGAATGGTTTGCCTTGGAAACGAACAGAGATCATTCTGTCATTTTTGAGTTTGCATCCAAGTACTACACTTCGGACTCTTTTGTTGACCATGATTGCTACTCCATTTCTTCTAAGGGATTCTTGCCCACAGTAGTAGATGTAATGGTCATCTGAGTTAAATTCCCCCATCCCAGTCCATTTTAGTTCGCTGATTCCTAAAATGTCGATGTTCACTCTTGCCGTCTCCTGTTTGACCACTTCCAATTTGCATTGATTCATGGACCTAACATTCTAGGTTCCTATGCAATATTGCTCTTTACAGCGTTGAACTTTACTTCCATCACCAGTCATATCCACAACTGGATTTTTTTTTTTTTTTTGCTTTGTCTCTGTCTCTTTCTTCTTTCTGGAGTTCTTTCTTCTAAGGAGGACTGGCGGAGTAGAAGGATGTGCGTTCATCTTCTCCTGCTAGAACTCCCAAATTACAACTTGCTGCTGAACAATGGTCAACAAGAGCATGTTGGATCCCACCAAAAAGAGATACTCTTCCTCCAAGTGCAAAGGAGAAGTCCCAGCAAGACAGTAATAGGGGCAAAATCGTGTTTTGTATCAAACCCTATACCCACCAGAGACACTTGGACAGCTCAAACAAACCTTGTTCACACTAGGACCCAGCAGCCCTACAGAGACTGAGCCAGAACTGTGTTTGAGTGTCTCCTTTGGAGGTGCAGGCCAGCAGTAGGCTGCTGCAGGGCCAGGGGCTCTGGTTGCAGTAGACCTGGATATGGTCTTGGTCTATAAGCCCTCTTGGAGGAAGTCACCATTAACCCCACCATAGAGCCACCAGAACTTACACAGGACTGGAGAAACAGACTCTTGGAGGGCACACAAAAACCTTTGGTGCACCAGGACCTAGGAGAAAGGAGCAGTGACCCCACAAGAGACTGACCCAGACTTGCCTGTGAGTGTCCAGGAATCTCCAGCAGAGTTGTGGGTCGGTGGTGGCCTGCTGTATTGTTGGGGGCCCTGAGTACAACAGTGCCTGCATGGGACCTCTTGAAGGAGATCATCATTATCTTCTTTACCTCCACTATATTTTGGCCTCAGGTCAAACAACAAGGAGGGAACACAGCCCCGCCCATCAACAGAAAATTGAATTAAAGATTTACTGAGCATGGCCCCGCCCATCAGAGTAAGACCCAGTTTCCCACTCAGTCAGTCTCTCCCATCAGGAAGCTTCAATAAACCTCTTATCCTTCTCCATCAGAGAGCAGACAGAGTGAAAACCACAATCACAGAAACTACCCAGTCTGATCACATGGACCACACACAGCCTTGTCTAACTCAGTGAAACTATGAGCCATGCCATGTTGGGCTACCCAAGACAGACAAGTCAGGGTGGAGAGTTCTGACAAAACGTGGTCCACTGGAGAAGGGAATGGCAAAACACTTCAGTATTCTTGCCTTGAGAACCCCATGAACAATATGAAAAGGCAAAAAGATAGGACACTGAAAGATGAACTCCCCAGGTCGGTAGGTGCCCAATATGCTACTGGAGATCAGTGGAGAAATAACTCCAGAAAGAATGCAGTGGGATTGGAAGGGAGTCCTCTATTCTGAGCTCCTGTAAGAAAACCAAATGATTAATTCCAGCAACAATTGCTCCCAGTTAGACCAACTGAGAGCAGCACTTGATGAAAAGCATCTAGAATTAGTCAACAGAAAATGCATCATCTTCCATCAGGATAACTCAAGATCATACGTTTCTTTAATGCCCAGTCGAAGGTGGTTACAGCTTTGCTGGGAGTTCTATTCATCCACCATGCTCATCAGGCCTTGTGTCTTTGGATTTCCATTTATTTAAGGTCTTTACAGAATTCTCTTAAAGGAAAATTTTCTATTCCCTAGTAGAATTTAAAAGGCACCTGGAACAGCTCTTTGTTCAAAAAAAGAAAAAAGTTTTGGGAAGATAGAATTATGAAGTTGCCTGGAAAATGACAGAAGTAGTGAAACAAAGGGTGAATGTGTTGTTCAATAATGTTCTTGGTGAAAATGAAAAATGTGTCTTTTATTTTTACTTAAAAACCAAAGGCACTTTTTGGCCAACCAAATACCAAGGCCAAACAAAGATACCAGAATGAGACAAAGATATCACACTCACACACACACACACACACACACTCACACACAAAATTACAGGCCAATATCACTGATGAGATATGCTGGGCTGGATGAAGCACAAGCTGGAATCAAGATTGCCAGGAAAAATATCAATAACTTAAGATATGCAGATGACACCACATTTATGGCAGAAAGCGAAGAAGAACTAAAGAGGCTCTTGATGAAAGTGAAAGAGGAGAGTGAAAAAGTTGGCTTAAAACTCAACATTCAGAAAACTAAGATCATGGCATCTGGTCCCATTACTTCATGACCAAGAAATGGGAAACAATGGAAACTGTGGCAGACTTTATTTTTTGGGCTCCAAAATCATTGCATATGGTGACTGCAGCCATGAAATTAAAAGATGCTTGCTCCTTGGAAGAAAAGCTATGACTGACCTAGACAGCATATTAAAAAGCAGAGACATTACTTTGCCAACAAAGGTCCACCTAGTCAAAGCTATGGTTTTCCCAGTAGTCATGTATGGATGTGAGTGTTGGACTATAAAGAAAGCTGAGCACCAAAGAATTGATGCTTTTGAACTGTGGTGTTGGATAAGACTCTTGAGAGTCCCTTGGACTGCAAGGAGATCCAACCAGTCCATCCTAAAGGAAATCAGTCCTGACTATTCATTGAAAGGACTAATGTTGAAGCTGAAACTCCAATATTTTGGCCACCTCATGCAAAGAACTGACTCATTGGAAAAGACCCTGATGCTGGGAAAGATTGAAGGCAAGAGGAGAAGGGGATGACAGAGAATGAAATGGTTGGATGACATCACTGACTCAATGGACATGTGTTTGAGTAAGCTCTGGGAGTTGGTAATGGACAGGGAGGCCTGGTGTGCTACAGTCCATGGGGTCGCAAAACAGTCGGACACAACTGAACAACTCAACTGAACTGATCACTGATGTATATAGATGCCAAAACCCTGAACAACATACTAGCAAGCTGAATCCAACAACACATTAAAAGGTTCATACACCATGATCAAGTGGGATTCATCTCAGGGATACAAGGATTCTTCAGAATATGCAAATCAGTCAGTGTGATCCACCACATTAACAAACTGAAGACAAAAAACCATTTGATCATCTCAACATATGCAGAAAAAGCTTTTAACAAAATTCACCCATTTATGATAAAAACTACCTGGAAAGTGGACTTAGAGGAAACCTACCTCAACATAATAAAGGCCATTAACAACAAACCTACAGTTGACATCATACTCAATGGTGAAAATGTGGAATCATTTCCTCTAAGATGAGGAACAAGACAAGGATGTCCACTTTCGCCACTTGTATTCAACAGAGTTTTGGAAGTCCTAGCCACATCTATCAGATAAGTAAAAGAAAAATAAGAAATCAAAAATGGAAAAGAAAAAGTTAAACTGTCACTTTTTGCAAATGACATGATTCTATACATAGAAAATCCTGAAGATGCTATTGTAAAACTATTAGAGTTCATTAGTAAATTTAGTGAAGTTGCAGGTTACAAAATTAACATACAAAAATCTCTTGCATCTGTATACACTAACAATGAAAGATCAGAAAGCAGGACTAAGTAAACAATCCCATTTATCATTGCATCAAAAAGAATAAAACATCTATCTAGGAATAAACCTACTTAAGGAGGCAAAAGACATGTACTCAGAAAACTACAAGATACTGATGAAAGAAATCAAAGATGACACAGAGAGACATACCTTGTTCTTGGGCTGGGAGAATCAATATTGTGAAAATGACTATACTACTCAAAGTAATCTACAGATTCAATGCAAGCCATATCAAATTACCAAGGACATTTTTTATAGAATTAGAGCAGCAAGTTTTAATTTTGTATGGAATCACAAAAAAAACCCTGAATAGCAAAAGCAGTGTTGAGAAAGAAGAATGGAGCTGGAGTTATTAGGCTCACTGACTTCAGACTATATTACAAAACTACGGTAATAAAGATGATATGGTAATGACTCAAAAACAGAAATATAGATCAATGGAATATGATAGAAAGTGCAGAGAGAAACCTATACAACTATGGCCACCTAGTCTATGACAAAGAAGGCAAGAATATTCAGTGGAGAAAAGACAGTCTCTTCAATGTGTGGTACTGTGAAAACTGGACAACTTCGTTCAAAAGAGGGTTTCTCAGGTGGCTCAGTGGTAAAGAATCTTCCTGCCAATGCAGGAGATGTGGGTTCAGTCCCTGGTTCATGAAGATCCTCTAGAGGAGGCAATTGCTACCCACTTCAGTATTCTTGCCTGGGAAATTGCATGGACAGAGGAGCCTGGCTGGCTGCAGTCCATGAGTCACAAAGAGTCAGACACAACCTTGTGACTAAATAACAACAAAGATACAAAAGAATGAAATCAGAACACTCCCTGATACCACACATAGAAATAAACTCAAAATGGCTTAAAGCCCTGACTGTAAGGCCGGGTACTACAAAATTCTTAGAGGAAAATACAGGCAGAACACTCTCTAGTGTAAATCACAGCGAGATCTTTTTCTATCCACAACCTAGAGTATGACAATAAAAACAAAAATAAACAAATGGGACCTAATTAATCTTAAAAGCTTTTGCCTTAGAGAAGGCAATGGCACCCCACTCCAGTCCTCTTGCCTGGAAAATCCCATGGATGGAGGAGCCTGGTAGGCTGCAGTCCATGGGGTCTCGAAGAGTCGGACATAACGGAGCGACTTCACTTTCACTTTTCACGTTCATGCATTGGAGAAGGAAATGGCAACCCACTCCAGTGTTCTTGCCTAGAGAATCCCAGGGATGGGGGAGCCTGGTGGGCTGCCGTCTATGGGGTGGCACAGAGTCGGACACGACTGAAGCAACTTAGCAGCAGCAGCTTTTGCATAGCCAAGGAGACCATAAACAAAATGAAAAGACAACCATCAGGATGGGAGAAAATATTTTCAGATGAAGCATCCAACAAAGGATTAATCTCTCAAATAGGCAAATAACTCATGAAACTCTATCTGAAAAAAACCCAACAACTCAATAAAAAAATGGGTAGAAGACCTAAATAGTCATTTCTCTAAAGAGGAGATATAGATAGCCTACAATCACATGAAAAGATGCTCAACATCACTAATTATGAGAAAAAGGAAGATCAGCTACATTGAGGTATCACCTCACACCAGTCAGGGTGGCCATCATCAAAAAGTCTAAACACAATAAATGCTGGAAAGGGTGTGGAGAAAAGGGAACTGTCTTACACTGTTCGTGCGAATGTATGTTGGTACAACCCTATGGAGAACAGTACGGAGGTTCCTTACAATACTAAAAGTAGGGCTACCATATGACCCAGCGGTCCCAGTCCTATGCATGTGTCTGGAAAAACCATAATTTGAAAGGATGAAGGTACTCTAATGGTAATTGCATCACTACTTAAAATAGCCAGCACATGGAAGCAACCTAAATGTCCATGAAGAGAGTAATGGATAAAGAAGATGTGGTAGATATATACAATAGAATATTACTCAGTCATAAAGAGGAATGAACTAGTAACATTTGCAGAGACATGGATGGACCTAGAGACCATTATACAGAGTGAAGTAAGGCAGAAAGAGAAAAACAAATATCATCGTATCACTTATATGCGGAATCTAGAAGAATCGTAGAGATGAACCAATGTGCAAAGGAGAAATAAGAGTCACAGATACAGAGAACAAACTTATGGTTACTAAGTTGAGAAGGGGGTTTGGAATGAATTGGGAGATTGACAGTGACATATATACACTATTATGTATAAAATAAATAACTAATGAGAAGGAAATGGCAGCCCACTCCAATATTCTTCCCTGGAAAATACCACGGACAGAGGAGCCTGGTGGGCTACCATCCATGCGGTTGTAAAGAGTCAGACATGACTGAATCGGCTGAGCAAGCGATGAGAAACTGCTGAATTCCACAGGGAAGTCTCCTCAGTGCTCTGTGGTGGCCTAAAAGGAAGGAAATCTTAAAAAGCATAGATATGTGTTTACCTATGACTGATTTACTTTCCTGCACAGCAAGAAACTAACACAACGTTGGAAAGCAACTATATCCCCAGTAAAAATTAATAAAAATACAAAATATGTATATATCTTTGGTACCTGCTTACCTACTGTGGATTCATTGCTTGGCCCTGGATGTAAAAAGAGGGCAATGCCAAAGAGACAAAATCCCAAAAGGTCTCAGATTGCAAATGAAATATTGAATGCTGGGTGCTGTGCTGTGTTTGGTTTCTCAGTCGTGTCTGATTCTTTGTGACCCCATGGACTGTAGCCCACCAGACTCGGGGATTCTCCAGGAGAGAATATGGGAGTGGGTTGCCCTGCCCTCCTCCAGGGATCTTCTCAATCCGGGGTCGAACCCAGGTCTCCCACAATGCAGGTGGATTCTTTACCATCTTAGCCACCAGGAAAGTCCAAATCCTGAATAATCACTGTGTATTTAGAATTGTGCTTAGATGTTGTGTGGAAGCAGAAGACCTAAAAGGAGGTTACAAGACCTATTCTATTTAGTAGAATAAGTCCTGACAGAGAACACTCACTTCCTTAGAAAAATCTCACTATCCTTTTTATACTTTGGGGCATCCATGTAAAAATTTGTCATAATAGCTGCATTACAAGTGTTAAAATTTTGTTCATTTATGCTGATAAGATCTATAATTCAGAGGCCTTCTTGACTAAGGGGATCACTTAAGTGTCATAATTAGAGAATATAATTGCATTCATGATCCTATATTGAATAAAGTCTACCTGGTAAAAATTGACTGAGTTTCATTAAGACAAAGTATTTAGATTCTGTGCTCTCAGATACCATTTTCTCAAGTATGCATTTGCTTTTACAAGCTCACAATCTTGCTTCTGAGAAGAGTTGCCAGTGACATGTTTAAGAGACCCATTTTAACAGAAAAAGTTACAAAGCCAAGTAAGTTTAATTGCATGTCACCTCTTGGTTTTGACAAAATATAATGGCACAAGTTGCTAGTAAACTTAATTATGTAGATTTATTTTAGCTTAACAAAATACATGCTATATAGAGTAAGTGGTTAGCTACAAGCCAAGTTTTAACTTGATACTTTTATTTTATGGTGAAAATGCTCATGAAAAAATGATTTAAATTAATGAACTTTACCAGTATTGTTGTCAAAAGAGGTTTTATACTGGAAAAAATACCTTATTGTGGTTCAGGGGAAAACATTAACAACGTCTTTTCAATATTTAGGCTGAAATTTGCTGAAGATACTACAACTCCTTGTTTGGCTTTGTTTCCCTGCCAAGACACCTCAGAATTGCCACAGTTACCCCCTAACTTCTAGAACTCAAGTTTTTCCAAGTCCTTTTTTAGAGTGATATATTCTATGGGGACAGAGATTGTTAGCTAAATGAAGATTCATGATTTTTGATGACACTTCAGTCTCCCTTTCTTCCTGAAGTTAATTTTTGCCATTTCCTTAGTTTCATTACCCTTTTTTCATGCACCCCTCCCAAAAAAAAAAAAAATCTTGGAGGTATATTTGGCTTTTTGTTGTTTTTCAGTAATTCCAAGTCACCAGACCCTACATATTCTTTCTTAAATATTTTCTGCTATCAGTGCTTTTTGTTCGTTCTTATTTCTGTCACCTTAGTCCAGTTTTTTATATCCAGATGATGCAACTGACTTTTCATGTATTTCCTGCTCCTTCCTCTCTTCAACCAGCCCATTACATATGATTAATATTTTTAAGATATATATTTTATTATTGCTCTGCTCCATGTTCCTATATAGTCTAGGAAAAAGTTCAAACTCTTATCATGGTGTATAACCTCTTCCAATCTTTCTCTATCAATCCAGCTTCATTTTCCTTCTAGCTCAGTTTTTCATCATCTCCTGACCATGGCATATTCAGCTTTGAGTTCATAGTGTTCCTATTTCCCATTATTTATTCTCCCTAATCATATCTTTCTTAACTTTCATGACTCAGATGAAATCCTAACTTCTTTACACAGCTTCTTTAAGTCTCCCAGCTCCAATTTATCAATTGTTCAAGCTGAAAGTAATCTCAGAAACTATGTAAACACACCTTGGCATTGTACATAAGAAATTGAGTTCCAGAAAGGTTAACTATCTAGTTGGAGGCAAAATTGTGATTTGAGCCCATTCATGTTCCTTCCTTTCTATTTTGTTGCCTTTCTAGTCTACTTAATGAAATTTTAGTATTTAAGAATTATATATTTTTATTTGTTGAATAGCAATATACTCTTTTGCATTATTGCCGAGCTATATTTCATCTGTATGTATTCTTACTTTCTATTGTATAATCTCTGAGAAATAAAGGACTGCCTGTCACATGTATTTCCCTGCTAAGCATATCTGAGCAACTGTATATACTTACTGGTTGAAAGATTTAGTGTACTCTTTAAAACAGATGTAAACTTATTTCTAATGAGGTCCCCCCTTTTGTTGTTGTTGTTGTTAACATGTTCAAGTTGAACATTAAATCATATTTTATTCTTAAAGTAAAACTAACCATTTAGATATTCAGCATTTAGCTAAGCAGTGTAGCAAAGGGAATGGAGATTAAATTAGGGTCAGAGGTAAAATTCAGATATTTAGACTAAGAAATAAAGCCCTAAACCTTCAGTCAGTTCAATTGTCTGACTCTTTGTGACCCCATGGACTGCAGCACGCCAGACTTCCCTGTCCATCACCAATTCCCAGAGCTTGCTCAAACTCATGTCCATTGAGTCAGTGATGCCATTCAACCGTCTCATTCTTTGTCGTTCCTTTCTGTTCCTGCCTTCAGTCTTTCCCAGCATCAGGGTCTTTTCCAATGAGTCAGTTCTTCACATCAAGTGGCCAAAGTATTGGACCTTCAGCTTCAGCATCAGTGCTTTCAATGGATAGTCAGGACTGATTTCCTTTATGGTTGATTGGTTTAATCTCTTTGCAGTCCAGGGGACTCTCAAGAGTCTTCTCCAGCACCACAGTTCAAAAGCATCAATTCTTTGGCACTCAGCTTTCTTTATAGTCCAACACTCACATCCATATATAACTACTGGAAAAACCATAGCTTTGACCAGACAGACCTTTGTTGGCAAAGTAATGTCTCTGCTTTTTAATATGCTTTCTAGGTTGGTCATAGCAGTTAAAAGATAATTGCTGAAATAAAATTAAGATGAAATGTTTTGTCAGATTGTTTTCCCCAATCATTTTTATATATTTGATTAATGTTGTTGGATTAAAGGGAAATATTAATATACACATAGCAGTGGTATTATTCCTTTGATAAGTAAAAGATATTTTACCTTTATTTTTCTCTCTGTAAGGCTGGTTTGTGGTTACACATTTTGAGGAATCAGGAGTATTTAACTACCTGGCCAAGCTTTTGAACTCTAGAGACACAGTTAATATCTAGCTAATCTGAAATGAAAGATATTCTTCTTGAACTATTAGATGCCAACTCTTCATATTATTTCCATGTTGGGGCAAGCCAACATTTATCTATAAATTAGTAAAATCTAAATTTAACAACACAGCATGCATTTTAAATTTAGTACAGGAAAAATATTTTCTCTCATTAAGTGCCACTTTTCTGATGAGCAACAGTGATGGTAATGCAAAGTCAGTGGGACAGAAGTTAATTTTTTAAAATGCCATTTACCATCCTGAAAAAGTCGGCATGCAGCATTACATTTCTCACTTTCTGTAAGTCTTGGAAAGACATGATATTTTCCTGGTTTCGTCAACAGTGAAAATGCCTTCACACAGGCCTGTGAAGCTGATGACATTGTAGTGAAAGCTCTCTAAACACTAATTGGAAATTAAAAAAAAATCTTGACAACACCTCACTACATCATAGTTATGTTTCATCACCTTAGACATTCATTATCACTCACCACATACACATATGTTAATGGGGAAGGTTATTTAGAATTGCTTTATATTGCAGAGTCAAGATATTTCTCTTTTTTATAATATTGTTGAAGTATTTATGCATGACTAACAACTTGTGATATCAAATTGTAATTTTATACATATCTCATTGTGCAAAACAAATGGAAGCCCCTATTTTATAAAGAAATTATTCAACATTTCTTCCAAAAAATAAATAAATAAAAGGTATACATTTCCTTATAACATTAAGAGAAAAAAATCTGAAGTTTTTTCAGATGTATGTAATTTATTAGATCAACTGTTTCCACATGAGTTTAACTGTTATTATCTAAAAAATAGAAATATTTGTGGACATTTTAGTACTTATATGATGATTAATGTGGGCTTCCCAGGTGGCTCAGCAGGTAAAGAACCTGCTTGCCAATGCGGGAGTCTCAAGAGACACAGGTTCAATCCCTGAGTAGGGAAGATCCCCAAGAGGAGGGCTTGGCAACTGACTCCAGTATTCTTGCAGGGGGAAATCCCATGGACAGAGGAGCCTGGCAAATTGTGGTCCATGGGATTGCAAAGAGTCTGACGTGACTGACACAGCTGAACACATGATGATTGATGAAAACTTTTGAAAGAGATACATAGAATGCATTTCAATATTTGAATTCAAAGAATAACAACAAGACAGAAATAATGCTTTAGTTTGTACAAGGAACTATAAGGAATTTGGAATATGCTAAAGAAAACTAAGATCACTTCATGGCAAATAGAAGAGGAAAAATTGGAAACAGTGACAGATTTTATTTTCTTGTGCTCTAAAATCACTGCGGACGGTGTCTGTAGCCATGAAATTAAAAGACACTTGCTCCTTGGAGGGAAAGCTATGACAAACTTAGACAGCATATGAAAAAACAGAGATAGCACTTCACCAAATAAGATCTGTACAGTCAAAGCTATGATTTTTCCAGTAGTCATGTACAGGTGTGAGAATTGGACCATAAAGAAGGCTGAGCACCAAGGAATTGATCCTTTTGCACTGTGGTGCTGGAGAAGACTCCTGAGAGCCCCTTAGACTGCAAGATCAAACCAGTCTGTCCTAAAGGAAAGCAATCCTGAATATTCATTGGAAGGACTGATGCTGAAGCTGAAGCTCTAATACTTTGGGTTCCTAATATGAAGAGCCCACTCACTGGGAAAGACTGATGCTGGGAAAGATTGTGAGCAGGAGGAGAAGGACGCAACAGAGAACAAGTTGGTTGGATAGCATCATTGACTCAATGGACATGAATTTGAGCAAACTCTGGAAGATACTGAAGGAAAGGGAAGCCTGGCAAGCTCCAGTCCAGGGGATCACAAAGAGTCAGACACAACTTAGTGACTGAACAACCACAACAGTAACAAAACTTTACTTAACTTCCCTCTGTTTAATTTTACCTTTTAACCCACAAAGCATTATATCAAGTGCTCTTGCAACATTGTAAACAAGACAAAGAAAGCCTCAATTTGTACATGATTCATACAATGAAGTTTATAATAAATATTAAATGCTAAATACACACTATAATACAATTAGATGTCAAATATTTGCAATAGAGTGTACATATTAGTATGGGCAATATATTTAGCTTCAGTATTTGCTCTTTAGCTTTAAGTTGTTTCTGGCTTCCTAGCATCCTTTCCTTTGGATAAGTTTAGAATAACCACATTGTATATGGAGACAAAGGAAATCACTTCCCTGGTCTTCTCATAAAGTCCATGTAGAAGATACCACATAAGCATGATATGACATGTTCTAATCCATAATACTGCTTACCCAGGCTAATATCCCATCTCTTTTCTGCTCATTCTTTTGTATAGCCATGCACTTCTCCACAGCTGTAGCTGTATCATTGCGTGGGACTACTACCCATCTTAAAATATTGGAAGTGTCTAAGTCAGGCTCCTTAACTTCTACCTATGCCATTAGAAATTTGTGACCTGGATGTAAAAATGTGCTAAAGATGCATTGTCTCCAATTATTTTATTAACCATATCAACTTAGAAATACCACATAATGGTAGCTATTGTTCATTGAGTGATTTCTATGTACATGGCATCTAAGTAACGAATAATTCCTCAAGCTTGTGGGAAAAAACTGACAGCCTAACCATGGTAACAAGTAAATATGAGAATTGGTTTTAAGCTTATTCAATCAATAAATGACAATGTGTTTCAGTTAACATTTCTTTGAAAGCCAGCCAACTAGTGGCAATGGTACACCTTCAAAGTTAGCCAGTTGGTGGTAGACTTATCCTAGTGAATTTATTAAAAATTGTTCTTTAAATTTTGTATTGGAGCGTAGTTGATGTTATGTTAGTTTCAGGTTTATAGCAAAGTGATTCAGTTATCATATACATGTATGTATTCTTTTTAAAATTATTTCCTCAATTAGATTATTATAGAATACTGAGCAGCGTTCCCTGTGCCATTCAGTATAGGTTCTTGCTAGTTGTCCATTTTAAATATAGCAGTGTGTACATCTGAACGCATTTTTAAAGTTGATATTGACTCTTACCCAGACAACACAAACCACACTTCCAAGGCTGGTGTTAATAGCTCTTGCCTCAGAAACTAAAGCATCCTCTAATCAAGAATTTCTCAAATATCCTGAAAAGATTCAACAGTTTGCTTTACTCATTGGGTATGTATCTGGCCAGCATAGAGCTTCCTCATTTCATGATAAAATACATTCTTTAGCTTTTCCATTTCTGATAGTGAGTGGTGTTCTCTTCCTATGACAAATAGGAATAATTTAATTTAACTTAAATAATTTAATTCTCTTATTAGTTCTGTGAAGTAGATTCCATTATTATCTCCATTTTAGAAGTAGGAAACTGAGATACAAGAAACTTAAAGAATTTTCTCAAGACTACAACTACTCAAGTGTCACATAGCTGGTAAGAGTCCAAGCAATCTGACTCAGAGCCTAGACTTCTAACAACATTGCTGTTCTGCCTTTTACACTTTGTTAAAGAGGCCTAGAAAAGTTCCCGCAGTCTCTCACAGACCAGAAAAAGAAGTTAAATTTTAGAAAAGTGGCTGCTGTGTTTTTCTCCTTCACTTTTACCAGTTTGAAACAAGAATGACATACAAGGATGTGGGTAAAAAGTGAAGCACTTCAAAGTATTATTTGGTGGCTTGTAAAATATGAACTCAACAAAATATGGATTATGTGTAGCTGAAGAGCTACTTGGTGAATGACCTCCTGCTCCATTTGTGAACCTTTGTTTCTTATAGAAAAAAATCTCCTGTGATTGCTGCAGATACAAACCTTAATTCTACTGTGCTTTTATTCTTTTTCAGGGCTGTTTGGCTGGAAGTATGTGGTACCTGAGTACTACCTGTTCAGCCAAAATTGTATAGGCTAGAGAGTATTACCTCAGTGGAGAAGTGAACATTTATTGGAAGAGGCCAGGGAGTTTAGTACTTCATAATTGAGTGACTAGCAATTAAAATAATGTTAGTACATACTGAAGTACTGCTAGAAGTTTCTTGGTGGTAGGTGCACAATATTGAGCTATTAATGATGCAAAAAGGCAACACCGTGTAGTTACAGAGCGGAAGGCTGTGATTACTGTGAGTTTCTCCAGTAGGCATCAAAATATTATTAAAATTTAAAAAAGCAACTGTTATAAAGAACTCTTAAAACTCAACAATAAAAAAGCAAACAACCTAATTATTAAATGGGCAAAGCTCTAAAAAGATGCTTCATCAAAGGAAATATACAGATATCATGGAAGCATATGAAAAGATGCTCAACATCATTTGCCATTAGGGAATTGCAAAAAGTACTGTGTCTGACATTCAAGAAAAATTTAATTGGTTTATTTGCTTCATGTATTTCTAAATCATATTTTCCCTTTATCTAGTTCCCAGCTGAATTTTACACTCTCTGAGTGATAATGTTAATATACCTTTTTTGCGATGTAAATGTATTGCAGAGTACTCCGTACATCATAGATATGTAATAAATGTTGGTTTAAAGTATATTTCTTGTAGAAAATATATAGTTTATTTTATTCAGCCTGAAAATCTCTGACTTAGGTTGATTTTTTTAGTTCATTTACATTAAATGTAATTACTAGTATGGTTGGGTTTAAGTTTATCATCTTTGCTTTCTATCTCTTATTTTTTCTTTTCTTGATTTTTTGTTTAAATTGAATATTTTTTGTATTCTGCTTTCGTTCTCTTTTTACTTTTTAACCAATGTAATTCTCTAAGCATTACAGTATACATTCCTAATTCACTGAAGTGTCACTAAAGTGAATATTTTACCAGTTACTCTAAAATGTGAATACTGGGCTTCCCTGGTGTCTCAGATGGTAAAGAATCTGCCAGCAATGTGGGAGACCTGAGTTCTATCCCTGGGTTGGGATGATCCCCTGGAGAAGGGAATGGCAGCGCACTCCAGTATTCTTGCCTGGAAAATCTCACGGGCAGAGGTTTCTGGTGGGCTACAGTCCATGGGGTCGAAAAGAGTTGGCCATGACTGAGACTGAGTGTCTAACACTTTCCCTAACAATTATATCTGTATTTTCCATTTACCCTCGTTCATTGTGTTAACAGTTCTCATATTGTTGTTGAACCCATGTTTGTGTGCCCTGCATACAGTGAGGCTAACCAAGCAGAAATGTCAGAGTTTGAGCAGAGAAAGGTTTATTGTAAGGGCCAAACAGAGAATGGGCTGTTCGTGGTAAAAGACTAAGGAGCCTCTAGGAGGCTGAAAATATTTTCCCCACAAACAAGAAACAGGGGTACTCAGAAAGGCTTTTTTTGACCTGGGAGGACCCCTCAGGATCTTGCTTGGTTTCAATATATTTTACTTTTTCAGTATGTTTTACATATCCCCATTGAGCTGTGAGTTTCATGACGGCCTGTCTGTAATCTTATGTTAGATATCAGCTAAGAACCCTCAGCCTTCAGCCAGTGACATGTGAGAAACCCTCAATCAAACTTCTGAGGCTCCTTTTTACACAGCTTCTACCTCTCTGAAATTCTAGTCACTTCAGTAGCCCTGAAGTGTAATCTCTGCTGGCTCAGCTCAGCAAGACCACTGCCTTAACGCAGGCATCATTTTCTTGCGCTGTGGTTTGAAAAGTGCTCTCTGGTGGAAAGTCTGACCACTCACATATGGGTGGGCAAACCTTAAAAGTGCGTTTTAAATGAGGCTGTGCTTTAATGGTGAAAGGTCAATGAAATGCAAACTTCTGATAAAAATGCCACCACCAGTCATGTTTAATGTTCTCTTCATTGTGAAAAGGGATAAGTTTTAGGTTTTATAGATTACTTTTTCTCTCTTGGTGCTGGCATGGGATCATAAGTCACAAGGTAGATAAAATTCAACACAAGTAATAAAGTTCTGTGCTTTTGGTAATGTAAACTTAATAGAGAAATTTTGAAAAGTTAAATAGGAGCCAGAAAATTGAAACCCAAGGAAATGTTTAAAAGTTAGAAATATTAGAAATAATAGTGCACATAATTCCTTACACATAACTTCCTATCAAACTATACAATTCAGCTCTTGATGAGCCGAGATCTTTTCAGTACTTAGAAATAGTACCGTTAAATTAATTGAAAACTAAAACATAATAACACTAAATTTTAAAAAAATATCTTTATATCTGATTATGATCAGAAATACTGTGGGGATTTCTGTGGAGTTTACATAGAAGAACTATTTCCACAAAATGAGTTTGAGATGGAAATATTGGGAGACAAAAAATGTGTTTGTAATTGCACCTCAAGAGTTCTATTTACTCAATATAAGACTTACATAAGAAATCAATAATGTACTTTTATTAGAAGTAGTAGCAGTAGTATTACCAAACTCAAATTTAGCTACTTGCCACTCAAAAGCCAATACTTGAGAGGCAAGTATTGATTGGAAAAGAAAGGTCTCTCTATTCAGGAGGTCAGCAACTTAGAGGGAAGGTGGACTCATGTCCAGAAAGCAACTCCAAAGATTCCGCTCAACCATGAAAGCTTTTAAAGAGAGAATCTTTTAGAGAGTGGAGGGGGGTCAGAATCTTCATTATCTTCTACTGTATGCAGTCTTTCTTCTGATGGTGGTGAGGTGTGCCACCTGGGTGGGGAGCTTAGTTTCTACAGAAGAACTTAAAGGCATTGTTACGTATATTCCTTAACAAGGAACCAGGACCCTTCCCAATGTCAGCACTGACATTGCTTGACTCCTCCCCGTTTGTTTCTGCATTCCCTCTCTTACTTGATAAGCAGTTGTTTGAATCTGCCTCTTGGAACTCAGAGAAGGTCAAAGAGGCTAAAAGAAGTCTATATCCTAGACACAGAAAGGATTTATCCTTAGGAGGGTCCCACAGTGTCCTGTCTTTCAGTAATGGTAGTAGTAGTAGTAATGAGAGCAGTATTTAATGAACCTGGCTGATGTTCCTAAGGAGGAGATTAAAGTATGAACTTCAGATTTTAAAAAAAAAAATAGTAAAATTGAAATATTTTTCAAAAAAAATGAACTTTTTCTTAGTTTCTGTCTCTAATACTCAATGATGCCCTCACTAATCCTAAGATTTATAAAATAGTACAGATTTACTCTTGATATTACCATAAATGTTTGAAACTGACATGGAATGGACTGTTTCAATCTCACTTCTTAGACAGACTGTGACTGCATACATTTTTAAAGTTCCCAACCTACTTTCACATTCACTTTCCAACAATTGTATGTAAATTACTAATTTCTTCTGCTGAGATCCCTCCCTCTCCACCTCAAAATGAAATCTGTTATTTGACCACAATATTTTTTCTAACGGGAACCAGTGGCCATTCATGAGTGTTAAGTGTTAATGTTCAAGGTGGGACCCTTTTCCATGTAAATGCCTACTGATCATTACATTTCATATGTTAACTAGTCAGATGCTATTAAACAAGGAAAATCATACTCTCAAAGTTCTTTGCTTTTAAATAGTTCTATTTAGTAGAATCAAGGTCTGCCAACTTTTTATTTTATCGAGGTACAGTTGATTTACAATATTGTGTTATTTCCTGCTGTATAGCAGAGTAATCCAGTTATACATATATATATTTTTTCATATTTTTTTCCATTATGATTTATCATAGGATACTAAATACAGTTACCTGTATTATATAATAGGACCTTGTTTTTATTCATCCTGTATATTAGTTTGCATCTGCGATTCTCATTCCTTCCCTCCTACCCTCTTCAGCAACCAAAAGTCTGTTCTCTGTGTCTGTAAGTCTGTTTCTGTTTTGTAGATATGTTCATTTATGTCATATTTTAGATTCCACATATGAGTGATATCATATGGTATTTGTCAAGATCTGCCAACTTTAATAATATTTTTTCATCAGGAAAATGGGGCCAAGATGGTATAAAGAAACCATACATAGAATTTTCACAGTAAATTAAAGTATCAGCACGAGTAACTTTTTGAGAAATCTCTAGTAAGCTATATTGTTTAATATCACAAATGCTTAAAAGCACAGAAAATATTTTTTTAATTTTTTTAAATGATGGAAAATGCCACATCTACAGTGTGTACCTTCATTAGGATTTAAAAACAGAGGAACTTTAGACTTTAGTGCCTCCTTTATTTCATCTTCCTTCTGGATTTTTTTTTTTTTTTCAATTGTTAATCTCTGCAAAGTACATCATATAAAGAAACCTAGTAAGAACATGCAAGTATTCATTAGATGTCTGGAGGAGTAAATACAAAGAAATGTTTTCAATGAATACAAATTAGGAAATGTTACTTTTGTTTTCCTTATTTCACTGTAAGGAACCCACACCACTGAACAAATTTTAAATGCTATTTATCTTCATGTTTCAGAGCTCCAAACGGAAAAATTAAAAAAAAAGTTCAATCTGACTGACAGGTGTAATCAATAATAATAGGTTTGCTTTGATTTTAACTTCACATTAAATGATACATTCTTTACTTGATGTATCCTTTAGCCTTCTGTTACCTAGTATTCTGTTAAAACAGGAACTGTGCAAGCAATTTCAGTGGATACAGGAGGTTGCTGTGCTTTTATGATATTTGGCATAGTTTCTGCATTCATAACTGAAACCTTTGCTACTATTTCCATGCATTATATCATCTAAAATGCTCAGTCCTCTGCCTGTTCCCTTTCTCATATTTTGTTGCTTTTTCTAGTTATTTCCTAAGAAAACAACCATCAACTTTGCCTTTGCCTTGGAAACTCAGAAGCATAACTCTTGGTGTTAAATCCTTGATCTACAATCTGGCCTTGGGTTATTCATGTTACATCTTCTAATGTCCATTTTCATCGCATTGAAACATGTATATTACCATATGTGAAATAGATTGCCAATCCAGGTTCAATGCATGAGACAGGTTGCCCAGGACTGGTGCATTGGGATGACCCTGAGGGATGGGATGGGGAGGGGAATTCAGGATGGGGAACACATGTACACCCATGGCTGATTCATGTCAATGTATGGCAAAAACCACTACAATTTTGTAAAGTAATTAGCCTCCGATTAAAATAAATTAATTAATTTTAAAAAATGGTGTATAATAATTACTATTAGGGGATTGTGTAAATATGCAGTAGATAATGTGTGCTGATGTATAAAACATTCGGTGCAGCGTATGGCACATGATGAGCTGTTTTCTTTCTCATAAACTTCTAAATGGCGGTTGAACCTCTTCACTATCCTATATGTTCTACATCCATAGTAACCTTGAGAAACAGTTTTTATTTACATGAAAAGCATCTCTTAAGATTTCCAACTCCGATCATCTTAAACTTCCATTTGTCATATAATATAAACTGGTATGCTCATCAATACACAGTAAGATGGCATCCTTTCAAATTTGTGGTACAAGCAAGGTTTACATTTCCAACTTGTGATTTAATAATTTAATACATATATCTATGTATATGCAGTTAATATATGCATTTACACAGGTAAAATTGACATCCACTGGGTAGCATTTAATAACACTACTTTGAATAAGACATCTAAGATATTAAAATCTTTACAAGCCCAAAGAGCCAAACTATAACTTCCAAATGGAATTTTTTACTGCCATTGATTTACATGATTATAAAGCTAGCAAGAAAAAACTGTGTGCTTCACCAAAGTAAACCAAAATTATGACTTCAAATATCTTCAAGAATAATATTAAACTGGATATTATATTTGAATTTCATTTTTTAGGTCATAAATGTAGACACTACCAATAATAATTGATCTGCTGTGCTCATTTTATATTGTTCTGCTTTAAGTATCTCAGCACATTTGGTCTGATTTTGTTTTCTATTTCATAAATTTAAAATATTTATTTTTACTTAATTTTATTTAATGCTATTTAAACAATAAAACATCAACAAGTCACTCTTCTAAATGTTATTGCAGATATACACATGAGTATGATGTGTTCCCTACTTGCAAAGAAACATGAAAATCAATAAGGGAGATAGATGTACCCAATAATGTGTAGAAATGAAAAATGGGGCCAGGAGGTAAGTGGGCTTATCTTTAAGATTGGTTACTTTTTACCCTACCCAGTAGTAACTCCTTGAATTATTGAGGTCATCTTTATAAAATATAAAGCATTTTGCTACTTTAGTCTTTATTTTTTTTTATCATGCTTCAGCCTTAATGAACAATCAGTATTATTCTAAAATAAGTAATCTGTTTGAAAAATGTGAGTAGTGGAATTCATATACTCATCAAACTAAGTGCATGGATGTAATTTCTCTCAGGTACAATAAATTTTGACTTTTTTTTGCTGCCTTCGCTTTCTTTTCTGGCTCATAAGATGCATATTTTAGATAAAATAAATTCATTTTTCTCCAGAAAGAGCTCATATTTAAAACTAAGCTTAAACAAAGCATAATGACCCAGCTCTAAAATTCTATATTTCTTTGCCAGTAGAAACTTCTCTCCCAATGATCAAATCCAAAACAGCCTGTGATACTATCATGAAATTCAGTAAAAGGGACCAAGAGGAACTTCAGTTTTAAAAAAAGAATATTGTTTGTCGTATCATGTAGTATATGACATTTGAAAAAAATACATGTATGCTTGACGGGGAAGACAAGATTCTCTCCCCTCAACGACCAAGAAATTATGTAGTCCCATTCCATCTCTGTGCAGACAGCACTTTACTTGTTTGATTAAGGGCAATGTTACCCATAAATTCTACAGCTTTATTCCACGTCTTTAAGAGCATATGAAGATAAATTTAACTTGAACACTCCATATTTCTCCCAAAGAGTTCTTTGATTTAGTTTGACTCTTGAGACTTGCTTTATTGGACAGAGGTCTTTAATTTATTTTATGTAAATATATATATATTTATAAATGTTTAATTATGGCAAAATGCCTTGACATATCTTTTTCAAGACAAGAGAATACTCATTCTTAACATGGATGCTAAAATGACCCATTTTGTATGCATGGGAATAGGAAAACACAATCAAAGATACTAGCTTTTAGTCCAGATCTTAGTAAATCAAAGGAGAAAGTACTATCAGAGGGATGGCTTTGTTAATTATATCATATGTGTAAAATATAAATGTAATATACATGTATTTCTACATATACATGTATCCCCCCAAGATCACTTTTTAAATGATTATTCTCATATCTTGAATCAGATAGTAGATACAGGTCAGTGAAGTTTATCAATATTTTATTATACAAAATAATAACAATTAATAACAATAATCTGTCTGCGTGCATGCTCAGTTGTGTTCCACTCTATGACCCTGTGGATTGTAGCCCACCAGGCTCTTCTGCCCATGGGATTCTCCAGGCAAGGATACTGGAGTGGGTTGCCATTTCCTCCTCCAGAGGATCTTCCTGATCCAGGAATCAAGCCTGTGTCTCCTGCATCTCCTGCATTGCAGGCAGATTCTTTGCCACTGAGCCACCTAGGAACCCCCAATACGACCTGCACTTGTTCAGTATTTTCCCTCCAAATGTCAGCCTTATGTAAAAGCAGCCATAGGCTGTAGTAGGTTACAACTTTGGCAATTCTGAGTTCTGGGGGAAAACTTTTCTAATGATTATGACCCACAATCTGAAAGAAACTTTAAAATCATGTTGTTTACCATGATTTCTTCAGCATTTAGCAAAATAGTCTATTATGTGTGGTATTTATAAATGCTTTGAAACCTTGTCCTATTAATTCTTTATAATGCTTGATAATAAACACATCTCCTGTTCTCAGAATTCCCAGATGGTGATATTAAAGGTTCATAAGTATAGCTGTAGTCCTCTTCAGAGGTCCTGCCGTAAGAACCCAAAAATGCAGAACTAGGTTCCCCCACAGAGCAAGCTGAATGCTAAGAATACCAGGACTAGCAAACAGTGTGATTCAAGGCAGGCTGATTTGAGGACACAGAGAAAGATCTTGTCCTTCAAATCATGTCTCTTGATTCCCAATAAGCCGAATTCTAATTTGGTATCCAAAAAGTACTGTTCTAGGCATGCCTCAAAATTTTAGAAATAGCAAATGGCAAAGTGGAACCTGGCATCCTGAACCCCTTTCTGCAGAAATTTTAAATTTCTGTAAAATTTTCACACTGCATGTAGTTCCTTGGTGATAATGGAAGAGTGGTGCTCACATTTCCACAGGTGTGTGAAGCACTTGGGGAGCATGGAGCAGTGTCAGGCTTTTAAATGCTTCCCCCATGGCTCAGCAGTAGAGAATCCACCTGCAGTGCAGGAGACCTAGGAGATGTGGGTTCAGTCCCTGGTCAGGAAGATTCCCTGGAGAAGGAAATGGCGACCTATTCCAGTAGTCTTGCCTGAAAAACCCCAGGGACAGAGGAGCCTGGCAGACTATAGTCCAAGGGGTCGAAAATAACTGGACACAACTGAGCGCGCGCACGCACGCGCGCGCACACACACACACACACACGGCTTTTAAAGTCTGCTCCTCTGAGTTCATGTTTATTCTTGCTCTGTCTGTTATTACTCTATTCCCACCTGTAAAATGGCATGAGGCTTTGTGTTTTACAAAATTGTTGTGAGGATCAAGAGAGATAAGTTTGCAATCATCTACAGGGCAGAAGGAGTAAGAATACTGCCAATTATATCTTTTGTCCATGGGACATATTTGAAAAGGTAATACACAGTATAGAAAGTCGCACTGACTTTTTTCTCAACAGATAAAAAGGGGAAAAAAAAACTCCACATCTTCTTAAAAGCTATATCCTTTTTTTTTTATGTCAGTGGTAATGGAAGATAGGTGGCCTAACGTGATATTCTGTCACTGAAATCATACAGAAAGCCTAAGGATTACTCTACTGCAGAAATTTAAGGGAATTAAGTTGCCATGTTCTTACTTGTGATACTTGTTTGTAGGAGCATTGTTCTAGAGTAGTTGTTTTCCAAATAGGGTCCTTTGAAACTTACCTCAGAATCATCTGGGGTGCTTTTTGAAAATGTAGATTCAAAGTCTAACCCCAAACTGACTGAATTGAAACATACAGCGTTTCAATTCATACCATGCCCCAGGGAGCTACATGTTAAACACCACCCATCGGTGGTACATGTGTACCTTAAATCTGAAAAATCACCACCTAGAGAAGCAGTCTCCAAATACTTAAACCAGCCATCCAATTAGTAAACTTATGACATATCACCACACATGTGGTTTATGTTCTAGTCATTGTCTTGATTATGGACATTGTGAAACAAAATTTTTGGAAGCCATATTAAGGGTTGAAAATATAAATATAATTGAAAATTAAATATTTGCTTGCTTTCTTTATATTGGTCATATAAACTGGGATGCAAGAGTTATAGTTTGTACCTCTGGCCCAAAGGATAGATTGACTTCAAATGTGAGGATAATAAGCATTAGAGATAGATATGCAACTCTCAATTCTGTGAGTTATTTATTTGAAAAAATATCTATTGCAAAATAAAAGCTCTGCCTCTCATCCAATTTTAACAAATCTAGTGTTTTGCCACATTCACTTCAGAATCTTTTAAATAATTAAAAATCTACAGAAACATTTAAAAACCTCTCTGTTTCCCTCCTTGTCCCTTGTTCTTCCCTTTTACTCCAGGTAACTATCATTCCGAAATACAAGTGTATGATTCTTACCCATGATTTTATACTGTAACTGCAGAGATATATATCCACAAACAATTTTCCTCCTCTTTCTCTCTGAGAGAATTGTTATATATGATTTATCTTTATGTAAGTATTTAACTCAGTTTAGTATTGTGGTCTTAAGATTTATCCATATTGAAACATTAGCTTATTTAACTACTGTAATACTTAATTGTATAAACACATGTATCATTGTGCATACATGAAAAAGTTCTTTATGAGTTATACACTACAACCAGAATTTCTGGCTTATACATTTAGTAGACCTGTTGATACAATTTCATATTTCAGATATCTTAGAAAGGGATGTTAGGGAGGTAATAAAGGTTTAGAAATGTATCTTGCCTTGAATTGTATTTAACTCATGATTAGTGGGATGGCTATATTTTCATGTTTGTGGCCATTTAGTTCCATTTTCTGTGACTTGCCTACTTAGTTTCTTTTCTTTTGGGTTCTTTGGTTTTTCCTTATTGATTTGTAGATTTTTTAAAATATATTTTGGATATGAACCTTTTATTTACATATAGATACTGCAAATATTTTCTCTCAGTGAACCACTTGACTTTTAACTTTTTTATTGCACAAAAGTTATAAAATTTTTAGGTAGTTAAATTTATACTTTTTTCTTTAGTGGTTCAGAATTTTTGAGTCATCAAAACCATTATGTCATAAAGATATATTCCCTTAGCTTCTTTTTCTGAGTATTTAGTGCTGATTTCAAAATGGAGATAATTGGTTCATCTACAATTTTTGCAGAAGGCAGTTTTGATTCCCATGAAGTAAAGCTGTTATTACTTTTTCTGAACAATTTTATGAGATTTGACCAGTACATACACTTGTGTAGCCACCACCACAATCAAGACACAGAACAGTCGCATCACTCCAACAATTTATCTTGTTATCCTTATGTAGTTAAAATCTCCACCCATTTCTAAATCCTGGCAGTCTCTGATCTGTTCTTTCTTCCTATAGTTTTTATTTTTCCAGAAAGTCATAGAAATGGAATCATATGATGATTGATTTCTCTTACTTTTCATCTCAACCATGTTGAAATTCAATCCTGTTGTTGCATGTATTGATAATGTGTTCTTGTAATTGCTGAAGTATTCTGTTGTGTGGATGTCCTGCACATTGTTTATCCATTAAGCCAGTGAAAGTGAAAGACATTTCAGTTGCTTCCACTTTGGGGTGAGAATGAATATGCTGCTATAAACATTCTTGACAGATTTTTGTGTGGATGTATGTTTTCATTTCTCTCGAGCAAATATCAAGGATAAGTATTTATTTTGATGCTGAAGTGTTTTCCACTGTGACTATTTTCAATCTGCAGTGTATGAGAGTTCCAGTCACTCCGCAGCCTTCTCAGCACTAGACATTGTTTTTTCCTATTAGCCATTTAAATTGAATTGTTGTCATATTTCATTCTGGTCTGAATTTGCATTTTATCAGTGATTAATGATTTTGAGCTTCTTTTCATGTGCTTGTTTTTCATCCATATATCTTCTTTGGCGAAATGTATTTTCCACCATTTGCCTATTTTGTGGAAGGGTTGTTGTTTTGTTATTGTTGAGCTTCAAAAGTCCTTTGCGTGTTCTCTCTTTAAGTTACTCGTTAGATAAATGTAAATATTTTCCCCTGGTCTATAGCTTGTTACTTTGGAAGAATCATGGCCAGTTCTTTTGTAGACTGACCTTCAGCTTGGATTTTTCTGATGATGTTATGATTAAATTCGGGTTATGCATTTGAAACAAGAATGCCACAGAAGTAATTCTGTACTCATCTCTATGCATTGTATCAGGTGATATATCATGTTGATAGATCTCATTATTGTGGTGATCTCTTGTTTAAAGTCTGTTTGACTTACCAGATTCTGATATTAGTGCATTAAAATCTATCATTTATAGGTGTGTTCTTATCAGTTTCTTCTTGTTATTCTGCTAGTCTTTGAAGTAGACATTTTGAGGCTGTGTTTTTAATGACATGATAATTAGATCTTCAGGGTGAATTTCTTCTTTCTTGTGTGTTATATTCATTTTTATTGCTATGATGGTTTTTGGTTTTAAATTATATGTTAATATTGTTAATAATAATTAACATTTAATTATTCCCTACTCACCTCCTTTTAAGTAGTTTTTAGCTCAGTTTTGATTTTTTGAAATTATTTTAACTTTCTCTTTTAAAAATGCATTCATATTTATTATAAATATTAACATGTTTAGACTTATTTATGTCATCTTATTTTATAGTTTCTTCTTGGTATTATTTCCTTTCCCATCCTTCTCTCTTCTTTTGCATTAAGAAACTTTAAAATTCCTTTTTGTTTCTTCCGGTTGGCAGGATTTGTATTCAATTTATGTTTTAGGGGAGGTTTCCCTTAATTATTTTTACATTCGTGATTATATATAAACATTTCTAACAAAGTCTAAGGTTATTCAGTATTTATCTCTTTTTCCCAAACACACTGAAAGTTTGTAGAACACTTTCACTCCCTTTTAACATCTCACCAAGTACCACATGCACACGTATGTACATACATATTGCTATTGTTCTATAGAACAGTGGCTTTATAGTTATTTACATAACACTTAACAAAGTATTTCATCTAACAAATCAATAGTTAATTATATTTTGAAATTAATTTTTATTAAATTATCCATTCACTGTTGTGTCTAGTATCCCATCCTCTCTTCAGGGCACAGTTCTCTGTGATTCTGTGTAACTTTAAGAGTTATAAACGTGCTTCAGCACGCTGGGACCCAGCACATAGATCTCCTCAGTGGTCAGGGTTGTCCAGTGGGTCTGAGGTGACCATGTGTTCCCGGCTGAGGGGAGCCTTGTTTGCCACCATGGGACATACAGTTATTATGGTGTTCTGAGCATGCTGTCACATGAAAAATTTTGTGGGATATGCCACTCCGACAGCTCTTTTAGTGTGAATCTGTAACTTACGCTCTTGTTAGCTTTGAATGTCTGAAAAGTTTCCATAATCTACTTTTAAAATTTGAGGTTAACAGTTATTTTTCTCCATCACTTTAATGATACTAATTTATTATCTATTGCTGCTAAGGAGAAATATTCTGTCAGGTTATGTTATGTCTGACAAATTACAGTCATAATCTGCCTTTTCCTTCTGATAGATTTTGAGATTATTTCTTTATCCTTGATATTTTAAGTATAGTTTTATTTTCATTTATCTTGCCAGGACACTTTGAGGACTGATGTTTCGTTTTTTTTTTCAGTTTGGAAATATTCTTACTATTACTTTTTCAAATGTTGTGTCTCCATAACTTAAAAAAAATAATTTGGAACTCATTAGGAACTGCTGTATCCTTAACTGCCCTTTCATTTTGTTGTTCTTTTTAATACCTTTGTGCCACTTTCTGGATGAAGACTTCAGTGGTGTCATCCACTTCACCTATTCTCTCATCTGGGTTCTGTACCCCTGTGTCCAGGCTTATTTTATCCCACCTTTTTAGATATTTTATCCCCTCACAGTGGCTATATGTTAAATTCAAAATTTCTATTTCTCTATTTATTTTTGTAGTGTGACAGTCAGAGTTTTAAGTTAGCCCTCAGTGACTCATGTCCTTATATAAGCCCTTCCCCTGGAGTGTAGTGAGACCTGTCTGTTCTAAACAGTAGAGTCATTTAAAAAGGGTTCAGAAGTCAGAGATGGTAGCAGTAGATGTGCCCTCCTCATGACCTTGAAGAAGCAAGTTGTCATGATTTCTGTAGCTACAAGGAAATTAATTTTGCCAACAATTGCAAGAACTTTGAAGAGGTTCTCAAGACTCAAATAAGACCAAAATCCAGGACGACACTTTAATTTTAATCTGTGGGACACAGAGCAAAGAATATAGATAAGCTGTGCCTGGCCTCCTGACCCAAAGAAACTGTGGGGTGATAAGTGTATGTTGTATCTATCCATAAGGGTGGTAATCTGTTACTCAGAGATGGGAAACTAATACATATACTGTGTGTATTTATCAAGTTGTATTTAATCATTTGATTTTTTGATTTCAGGATTTCTTGTTCTTTTTCAAATGTTAGTTTTGCTTTATTTCTCTGTTCTACTCATTCATTAAAAAAAAACTTTGTTATATTATTTTTATTGCCTCTTGTCTGCATTAAATTTTGAGTTAATTTTGTTGACTCAAAAGTTATTTCTAAGAACTATATTTTTTGTTCATGTAATTATAGGTTTTCAGTGCGTTTAAATAGGAAATTCTCTTTCTCTTTATTTCTCACTACCCTCTTTCTCTAAATCTCAATCTCCCATATCTTTTGCTTTGACCTCTTCTCATAGGCTCATCAATTCAGAAGGCAGCCTCATGTCATCAGTCTTTAAGCCAGCAGGAGTATTTTTTTTAGAGTCTGTCATGGGGATATTTCTGGCTGTCCTCTCCCCTCCTTAGGCAACATGTTCATGGAATATCTAACCCAGGAAGCAGAATTTTTTTTAGATTTCTTTGTAGAACAGGAAAGCTCCATATCAGCCATTGGTTTTAAGCAGTTAGCCTGTTCTCTCTCCTAACGGAAGACACTTTGGGTACTCATTGTCCTTCAGAAACTTCCAGCCCTATCTGAATCAAAAACTTATTTGGCTTGCATCTTCAGTTCCGGGTACCTCTCTATCCCATTTTGGAATCTCAGGTGTATTTATCTTATTTTAGGTCCAACTATATTTTTCTCTCTTAATTGATACAAATATTTGTTATTGCCATCTAGGTATAAAAGGGAGCACAGAATGTATGCTATTTATTTTGCAGAAAGAAACTACAGAGAAGTTCATAACATGCTATTTTATCAGATATATAAATGCTATCCAATGTATACAGTATTCACACCTGCACTTACATATTAATAGGTACTCATATACCATTTTTAGATACTTATCACATTTCATTTATCATTTTCTGAGTACTGTCTATTCCTTCTGTACATGAGAATAGCCATAGGTTTGTGGCATCTATTTTATTAAATGAACCCTCTTCAGTGGTCTGGATTGCTTGGATTAGTGGTTAGTATGTAGATAATGTAGGTAAACCCAAAGATGCTTCCTTAAGAATTTGAAATTGAGAAAGAAAGTGGAAGAGAAGGAAGGAGAGGTCAACCGCTTTTCATGTGGCTTAACCTATATGAGGCAAATTCAGGTTAAGCTTACCACTATATGGAAAAGTAGAAGAAGCTCTTTTGCAAAAAGACTGAAGATGCACAGAGAGAAACAGAGAGATGATCAGAGGACTTTCTGGTTCATTATATTTAATCTCTCCTACATTTGTGTTTCAATAAAATGTACATATCCTTTACAATTTATGTATCTCTGGGGATACTCCATTGTTTCTTTCACTGCAGGTAAAGTGAGACCTAATTAGCTGTGAGGAGTCACTCTGTTGTTCACTTGGTTAAGCTGGGTTCTGGCTTCCCAGAACCTTCTTCTCTTATGGTTCTGGGTGAGAGCTGGATAAAAGTGATACTTGCATGAGATTTAGGTGATAGAAGGATATCAGTGTCCAGGGCGCTCTGAAGGTTGTGATGGTCAATTGTGGATTCAGACTAAGTGAGGACAAGTTGGTTGGGTACAGCTTGTCTATAAACTCCCTTCGTGCTTCAGGTCCAGCTCTCTTGCTAACTGCTGACCTTACAGACCAGTAGGGCTCATCACCTCAGGGTCATCACCAAAAAATTTCCAGAAACTCTTCCATCATCTTCCTCTACTGCTTGGGTCCATTTAGATATCTGGGCATGCTTGATTTCTGAGACTGACTGGTTTGTAACTTGTCTGGTATCTTAATTCTCCTTTTCAGACATTCATTTCCCCACTGCCCCCACAATTATTGAAAAGTCTAACTCCTATGATAAGTCTCTTGTCCCACATTTTGTAGTCATTTTGTTTCTCTGATTGAACAGTGACTGATATACTAATGTAATTGTCATGTCAAAATGCTGTCTCACAGATGTGATTTCTGGCCAGTTTTCTCAATATAGTTCCTCACTGAAGGTCTAGTTCCTATGCCTTCTTTATTACTCCTTTGGGAACTTTTCTGTTCTAATAAAAACTTTTCATTATAAATATTAAAATCATCAAATATTATAAATATCAATAACCTCAGACAGGCAGATGATAACACCCTTACAGCAGAAAGTGAAAGGAACTAAAGAGCCTCTTGATGAAAGTGAAAGACAAGAGTGAAAAAGCTGGCTTAAAACTCAGCATTCAAAAAACTAAAATCATGGCATCTGGTCCCATCACTTCATGGCAAATAGATGGGGAAACAATGGAAACAGTGAGAGACTTTATTTTCTTGGGCTCCAAAATCACTGCAGATGGTGACTGCAGCTATGAAATTAAAAGATACTCGCTCCTTGGAAGAAAAGCTATGACCAACCTAGACAGCATATTAAAAAAGAGACATTATTTTCTGACAAAGGTCCGTCTAGTCAAAGCTATTTGTAAGGCCTCCTGGGACAACCATTTTGCCTTTTTGCATTTCTTTTTCTTGAGGATGGTCTTGATCACTGCCTCTTGTACAATGTCATGAACCTCCATCCATAGTTCCTCAGGCACTCTATCACATCTAATCTCTTGAATCTATTTGTCACTTCCACTGTATAATTGTAAGGGATTTGATTTAGGTCATACCTGAATGGTCCAGTAGTTTTCGCTGCTTTCTTCATTTTATGTCTAAATTTGGCCATAAGGAGTTCATGATCTGAGCCACATTCGGCTCCTGGTCTTGTTTTTGCTGACTGTATAGAGCATCTCCATCTTTGGCTGCAAAGAATATAATCAGTCTGATTTTGGTATTGACCATCTGGTGATGTCCATGTGTAGAGTCTTCTCTTGTGTTGTTGGAAAATAGTGTTTGCTATGACCAGTGCATTCTCTTGGCAAAACTTTGTTGCCTTTGGCCTGCTTCATTTTGTACTCCAAGGCCAATTTTGCCTGTTACTTCATGTAGCTCTTGACTTCCTACTTTTGAATTCCAGTCCTCTTTTTGGGTGTTAGTTCTAGAAGGTCTAGTAGGCTTCCCTGGTGGCTCAGATGGTAAAGACTCTCCTGCAGTGCAGGATCCCTGGATCAGGAAGATCCCCTGGAGAAGGAAATGGCAGCCCACTCCAGCAATCTTGCCTGGAGAATTCCATGAACAGAGAAGCCTGGCAGGCTACAGTCCATGGGGCTGCAAAGAGTCAGGCATGACTGAGCAACTATTACTCTAGAAAGTCTTGTAGGTCTTCATAGAACTGTTCAACTACAGCTTCTTCAGCTTACTGTTAGGGGCATAGACTTGGATTGCTGTGATATTGAACGGTTTGCCCTGGAAATGAACAGAGATCATTCTGTCGTTTTTAAGATTGCATTCAAGTACTGCATTTCAGACTCTTTTGTTGACTATGATGGCTACTCCATTTCTTCTAAGGGATTCTTGCCCACAGTAGTAGATATAGTGGTTATCTGAGTTAAATTTACCCATTCCAGTCCATTTTAGTTCACTGACTCCTAAAATGTCGATGTTCACTCTTGCCATCTCCTGTTTGACCACTTCCAATTTGCCTTGATTCATGGACCTAACATTCCAGGCTCCTATGCAATATTGCTCTTTACAGCCTCAGACTTTACTTCCATCACCAGTCACATCCAAAACTGAGGGGTGTTTTTACTTTGGCTCTCTCTCTTCCTTCTTTTTGGAGTTATTTCTCCACTGATCTCCCATAGCATATTGGGCACCTACTGACCTGGGGAGGTCATCTTTCAGTGTCCTGTCTTTTTGCCTTTTCATGCTATTCATGGGGTTCTCAAGGCAAGAATACTGAAGTGGTTTGCCATTCCCTATTCCAGTGGGCCACATTTTGTCAGAACTCTCCACCATGACCTGTCCATCTTGGGTGGCCCTACATGGCAAGACTTATAGTTTCATTGAGTTAGACAAGGCTGTGGTTCATGTGATCAGTTTGGTTAGTTTCCTTGATTGTGACATAAGAAAGCTGCCTAACAGCAGAAAGCAAAGAACTAAAGAGCCTTTTGATGAAAGTGAAAGAGGACAGTGAAAAAGTGGACTTAAAACTCAATATTCGGAAATCTAAGATCATGGCATCCAGTCCCATCACTTCATGGCAAATAGATGGGAAAATGGAAACAGTGAGAGACTTTATTTCCTTGGGCTCCAAAATCACTGCAGATAGTGACTGCAGCCATGAAATTAAAAGTCACTTGCTCCTTGGAAGAAAAGCCATGACCAACCTAGACAGCATATTAAAAAGCAGAGACATACTTTGCCAACAATGGTCTGTCTAGTCAAAGCTATGGTTTCTCTGGTAGTCATCTATGGATGTGAGAGTTGGACTATAAAGAAAGCTGAGTACAGAAGAATTGATGCTTTTGAACTATGGCGTTGGAGAAGACTCTTGAGACTCTCTTGGACTGCAAGGAGATCCAACCAGTCCATCCTAAAGGAAATCAGTCCTGAACATTCGTTGGAAGAACTGATGCTGAAGCTGAAACTCCAATACTTTGGCCACCTGATGCCAAGAACTGACTCATTGGAAAAGGCCCTGATGCTTGGAAAGATTGAAGCCAGGAGAAGAAGAGAATGACAGAGGATGAGATGGTTGGGTGGCATTACCGACTCGATGGACATGAGTTTGAGTAACTTCCAGGAGTTGATGAAGGACAGGGAAGCCTGGCGTGCTGAAGTCCATGGGGTTACAAATGTTGGACACAACTGAGAGACTGAACTGAACTAAAGTCAAGGCTATCATGTTTCCCGTAGTCAGGTATGAATGTGAGAGTTAGACCACAAAGAAAGCTGAGCACCAAAGAATTGATGATCTTGAACTGTGGTATTGGAGGAGACTCTTGAGAGTCCCCTGGACTGCAAGGATAGCAAGCAATCTTAATGGAAATCAGTCCTTAATATTCTTTGGGAGGACTGATGATGAAGCTGAAGTTCCAATACTTTGGCCACCTGATATGAAGAACTGACTCATTGGAGAAGTCCCTGATGATGGGAAAGCTTGAGGGCAGGAGAAGGGGATGACAGAGGATGAGATGACAGACAGAGACAGGGTTGGATGGCACCACTGACTCGATGGACAAGAGTTTGAGCAAGCTTTGGGAGTTGGTGGTGGACAGGGCAGCCTGGTCTGCTGCAGTCCATGGGGTTGCAGAGTCAGACACGACTGAGTGACTGAAGTGATAAATATTATTGAATACAATATAACGTATTTGACATCAAAATATTTTTTACATAATATGTATTGTGGAGAAGGAAATAGCAACCCACTCCAGTATTCTTGCCTGGAAAATCCTATGGACAGAGGGGCCTGATGGCTGCATTCCATAAGGTCACACAGAGTCGGACATGACTGAAGTGACTAAGCAGCAATATGTTTTGAGCACTTACTGTGTGCTAGGCAAAGCTCTAGTACTGAGAATGCAGCAGTAATCAAGATAAAAATGTCACTGATTTTACAGATTTTTGCATCTATTCAGAGGTGGGGAGGCACAAGAAACAAATGAATAGTATAATTTCAAATAGTCATTGAACTATAAAGGAAGATATAAAATTGGACGATTTTATAACTATTTGTGGCAGTCTCTTTAGCCTGAGTGGTTAACAAAAGCCACTCTGAGAAGTCTTTCAAACAGAGAGGCCAAATGCCATGGAAGACTTTTAAAGAGATACTGAGAGAAAGCATTCCAGGCAGATGAAACTATAAGTGCGAAGGCGTAAGTGGAGAGAGAACTTAGCAAGTTCTAGGAATGAAAGAAAGGAGTGGGAGAATATGAGAGCAGAGGTAGGTAGGGGTGAAATAATGCTCGGTTTTACGGGTCACAGACAAAAGTTTGAACATGATTCTAAGAGTAGTGAATTGCCAGTCCTGAATTTTTGTTTAACGTGGCTTGTTTTTTACTTTAAATCTCACTGATAACTGCATGAAGGATGGATGGTAAGGGGCAAAAAT
The DNA here is from genome assembly GCF_019320065.1 of Cervus canadensis. Taxonomy (NCBI): domain Eukaryota; kingdom Metazoa; phylum Chordata; class Mammalia; order Artiodactyla; family Cervidae; genus Cervus; species Cervus canadensis. The sequence continues at coordinate 43,220,175 of NC_057387.1, read as the reverse complement.
GAAAGCAGAGAGACTACTGTAACTAGTATGCTGGAGAAGCAGGACACAAGGGACGTAGTCATATAGTATTTCTTATTTCTCTCCTTGTCTTTTTATTATTTATTTTGGTAAGAGAAGTTCTTCCCCTCACTCTGAGTACAAATTTGAGTCAATGTCTTTTCTAATTACTTTTAGATAGTACATGTTAGAGTCACTTTAAATTACTTCAGAAATTAGCATGTGCTTCCCAAGGAGTAGTCAACACTTCAGTGTTCATTCAAAACTTAAGCCTGCTGCAGTGGGAAGCCTACATTCTGGGCCTTGAATATGGTTGCTTTCTTTCTTGCCTTCTGCTCTGTAGTTTCTATGTCTTGGGAAGGGAATTGAAAGGAGGGATGAAAGATGAGAGGATCTGGGTCAGGAGAGTTCTGACTTGCCTGCACCGTCACTCTTTCTGTGTCTAAGGAATCGTTTAGAACTTATCCTTCCTAGAGTACTTCTATGGATTAATCAGAGAACTCAGCTCCACCCCCCAGCTCTGTGGAACATTCCTGTGCAAGTTCATTGACAGGTGATGCTTGCTTTCAGTCAACTCCTTCTGTCTTTGAATGGTTTTATGAGGCATGCAATGTGCCAGCCTGACATAGAGCATGTAGACTTCATTTGATACACAAGAAACATTTAGGCAAAAGTGCTCTGAAAAACTCTAGAACGTTGTGACCAATTTAACCATGTCTCCTTTTCTTCTTTCTCTCTGCTTTTGAACATTCAAGTCAGGAGTCAGACATCAGTTGATTGTTTGGTTTTCACTGACACAAACTGTCATCTTCCCATAGTCCCCAGTACACTTAGTTTAATATCTCATGTATTCTACACACTGCCAACCCTTTTGCAGTCTAACACAACCCTTGAATCATTCCTCACTTGTTCTGTGAAGCATATTGAGTGGTTAAGAATATAATTAAGGATCTAGACAGCTTGGGATCAAATAGTTGCATGACCTTCCATGAATTACTTAGGTCATTTTTACCCAGATTTCTTAGGTTTAAAATGATGGTAATAATAGTAGCTCATAGAGTTTTGTGGGGCTTAAAAGAGTCAATATTTATACAGATTAGTGTCTAACTCACTGTAAGTATTCAATAGCTGTTGCCTATTATTCCCTAAAGATTTTGGATCATAGTATCTCTTTCTCTCTCTTCAATACTACTGTGCTCTTAGTTCTTGATCTAAGAGAATTTGAATATATTATTTTAGTGCTTTGGCTTCTCTCTTCTTTAATGACCTCTTCTTCAGTGGAATTGTCTTCTGTCTTACCTCAGGAATTTTCTCACTTATATACTAGAGTTGTCATTAAAACAAGTATAAACCCTCCATAACCTTAATTTTAATTATCCAGTCTCTGATTACAGCCAACCTTGACTGCCTCTCCTCAGATAGAAAGAAAGAAAGTGAAGTTGCCCAGTCGTGTCTGACTCTTTGCGACCCCATAGACACCAGGCTCCTCCGTTCTTGGGATTTTCTAGGCAAGAGTACTGGAGTGGGTTGCCATTTCCTTCTCCAGGGCATCTTCCTGATCCAGGGATCGAACCCAGGTCTCCCGCATTGCAGACAGACACTTTACCGTCTGAGCCACCAGGAAAGTCCTCTCCTCAGATACCCCACAGTCAATTCTCAACACAGCAGTGGAATGATCCTGGTAAACTCTATGGCATGATGACCAGTTTGAGAGAAATTTAAAAACAAAATAGAACTAAAATATTGGATGTCAATAACATGGAACAGAAGTGATAGGAATGAAAACATTTTAAATTTCTTCCATTAGATAACAACTAATTAAATCCGTGTATGAGGGATTTTCTGTGTCACGAAGCAATGTTCTGCGAAACTAATTCCCTAATATAAATTTTCAATAAATCTGATGAAAGTGCTATATGCTAATTAGTCTTAAAATGGAAAGAGAATTTTTAAACTTAATTAACACTATGTTGTTTTCTGTGGCCTGATGACAGAGACCAAGTTGTGAGGGAAACTTCTTTTAAGAATAATATACTTACTATATATGTTAAGTGTGGTCTTTTACATTCTGAACCCATATTTTCCACTGGAAGAGTTTATTGGAAATCAGATTTTCTTTTAATGAGAAAACATTGTTAGTGAGGAAAGAAGGAAACTTAAGTTGAGATTGCCTAGGCCCAGAGGGAAAAGGTACGCATTCTTTTAATGTAAGTACATGAGGAGACCTTTTATAAAGTTATAACTGTCAGTCTTTTGTTCATATGGTAAGTACTTAATGATACCCATTTTAGCTATATTGGAAATATAAAAATCACGTAAGATATGTGACATCAGTCTGAAAAATATCTAACTGTGGTGATTACTACCTGTGGAGAAGAATGTTTCCTTTCCATCACTCGTGGGGCAGTTGGGATCACTGGCATACTTCATCTTACTTTTATGTCCTATAACTCAAGGTTCTGTTAATCCCGTTGCCACAACGTGCTTTTTGAGTTTCAGGAAAGAGGCAGACAGGGTGTGAAACTAATGTAGGCACCAGATGCACTATTCGAGAAAAAATTCAGGTCATTCCTCTCTATTCTGAGCCTCCTTAATTTCTCTGCTCCTTCCTTGTCGCCCAGATTCAGTAATTTCGGTAAAGCTTCATGTATAAAGTATTCTTAAACAGAAAGGTCAAGAGACTTGACTTCCCTCACCTGTGATATGGGATATCATCATATTTTCAGTTTGCTCAGTGTTTAACTGCTTGTATCATTCATGTGGGGTTTTTGTTTGGCCAATCATTTCTTAGCTTTTATACTTGTCAGTGCTGAATCAGGGTTATAGGGTTTTTATTTTTAATTTTTAACCCTTTGACTATAAGGGAATAGAAATGTGTTCATAAATCATATACTTCCTGGAATCTTATCCTTCTGTGGCATACTTAAGTAGAAATTTCTATTAATGATATGCTCCCAATTCAGAATCCCCTCTCAAAAAAAGGGGCTTTTTTTTTCTTTTTTCAATTTTCAGTTATTAAAAATGGCAAAATAATAAAGTCTCCCCCCCCCTCAAAACTTTCAGTTTAGTCTAAATGCTTGATCTTGCCAAGTTTTGACGGGTTGCAAATTGTGTAATTCAAGTTCTTGAATTTCCTATTAGTTAGCTTGACTTAAGAGTGGGAGCCACATCCTCTTCTCTTTGCTGACATGGTCACATGGGTGATGGGGATGAATCTGTACTCTATCTGTTCAGCTCCAGTAATAACACATTCGCTTGCACTTTTACAAGCTGGCCAGCTCAGTGTTTCCTTTGCTTATCACTACACTTACAACACAGAAGACTAAACCGAATAAAAGTATTTGCAATGTGAGAAGCAAAGAGTATATGAAAAATAGTTATTGGAAGGTATACAAACTCCATGGAAAAGAGAAGAGTTTATGACCACCTGCTAAAATTTACCCATGTCCTCATAATTTTACTTGGTATGTCTAATTTTCACCCTGAATCATTAAGAAAGTGCAAAGGTTAGGGAATGGCATTCATGCCAGTTTCCTTTTGCCAATTTTTAGTGAAGAGGCATGTAAATATTTTGTTTCCTTGAGGAACAACAGAAAATTTCCAATTTGCATGATCTCAATTTCTTTGTTATCTACTGCAGTGAATGCCTCTATATTTTTTGCATGATTTGCTACATAGATTAAAGTGAAATCACTAGGAGAGGCACAGTATATATTGTAATAGAATGAACAAATATAGCCGTGAACACTGGGCAAGGACTCTTGGCAGCTCTTTCCTGAAAGCTGTGGAGGACCTGCTGTGCGGAGCCCTAAGGCATTCTGACAGTGAAAAAGCACACTGATAAATAATGTTTTAAAACATTTAATTAATAACTAAGGCCACAGTATGTATCCCTTCAAGCTCAGACAAGAGAGTTTTTTTTTTTTTTCTTTACTCTGCAGTATTAGTAACTTTCCAAGAGGTAATATACAAAAGATATTGGGAAGTGCCAGTGTCTATTTAATTAGTGTTTTCAAAGAGAAGTACCTTATAAGCATTCCAAAATGAATTATGGGGAAATAAAATGGCAACTTACCTAATAATAATGATGATAATAGCAGTAACAGTATGAGACTACTGCATGGAAAGACAGTAGAGTGTTCAAAAGCTCAGACTCCCCAAGTCATAGAGATCTTGGGTCAAATATAACTCTGCCAGTGAGTGACCTTAAGAAAACTAGGTAACCGTCCTGTGCCTCTCTGTAAAATAGGGATATTTATTGGACCAAACACACCCTGCTGTTGGGGTTAAAATAGATAATATATGTAAATACTTAGTGCCTAGCATATATGAAATACTCAGTATATCTTAAGCATAACAAATGTTGGCATTTTATACAGTTCGTCCTGAATGAGAGAGTGATAGAGTGTGCTATGCACAAATACAAGGAATGTTTCAGTTCTGAACTACTAGATATTCTCTGGGGCAGAAAATTCTGTAGCGCTGGTATCCAAGGAGGAACTGACAGGAGATTCATGGTCACCATAGCTCTTCACAGTTTCCTCACTGATCCCTTGGGATTGTTCAGAGACTGCGAGTGGGAGGAAGAGAGACAGAAACGGTAGAAAACTAGACATTCTTAAGTCCCGCTCATCCTGCTCACATGCCCATTGGCTTATAAATTCCGTAGTGGGTACCCTCTTCCTTGTTCTTTCAGATGGTGATTTCTTTTCACTTATTCATTTATTCTTTTTTTTTTTAAATATATAAATTAGGTAACATTGGTATATAACCTTTTGTTTACAGGATAGTTAAGTGTGGACTTTTAAATCTAGTCAGTTTCCTCAAGAAAGCCTTTCTGACCACCAAAGTCTAGGCTTGTGTCCCTCCTGTGTGCTCCCAAATCACCGTGTATTTCTCATATCGCGGAACCACGCCCTGTGACAATTGTGTTTTTTCTTGTCTTGTTTTTCCTTCCAGTCTGTAAGCTCTGAGAGAACAGGCAGCATTGCCTGCCTAGGGCCTCGCACAATGCCTAGCACACAGTGGCTGCTCAGTAATGTTCATGTGGTGCTTGCTAATGAGTGAATGAGCTGGCTGTGCACGTAGCTATCTTCCGATGCTTGTGTTCTTAAGAAAATATGTTCTTCTCCGAGAGACATGGAGGCTTAAGGGATATGAAGTGAAAGGTTACATATGGCAGTGATAATAAAATAAATAAATTGGATGGAGTATACACCTTTATACACTGTTGCCCCCTTTTAATTTGCACAAAGTTGTTCAGGAGACAAAAGAAGGTATGAAAATATGGGCCTTGTCCACACACCCTCACGTGTGTGTTCAGTCGTTCCATCATGTCTGACTCTACGACTCTATAGACTCTAGCCCGCCAGGCTCCTCTGTCCATGGGATTCTCCAGGCAAGAATATTGGGGTGGGTTGCCATTTCCTCCTCCAGGGACTCTTCCTGACCCAGGGATCGAACCCTCATCTCCTGCATTGCAGGCAGATTCTTACACCACTGAGCCACCGGGGAAGCTGTTAATTTGTAAATTTATTTAATTGTATAATATTCTTGAGAAATGATTAATCCATTTAGCATGAGGTAATATAGTTGTAAAAGGATTATACTGTACATTGTTTGCATAGTAAAATAACTAAAAGTAAAATCTGTACATTGTTTTATATTTTACAGAGCATTCTCATACCTATTGTTTCACACTAACTGGTCTTAATGTTTGTTTGATCTGGATTTTCCCTTAGGTTTTCAATTCCTTAGTTCTATGAATTTTGATAAGTGACTTCAAGATCCAGAGATCTATCTAAACTTCCCTTGCAACCTTGACTCTATGGATTTGACAGGAATTCTTTTTGTTTCTACCAAAGAACAACTCAGAGCTCTGTGATATTTTGTTCCCGTTTGACCCCAGCTATTTTCCAATGAGTGGCAACAAGTTCTGTTTTTTTTAAATTCAAGGTTCAGTCACATATCTGAACATACCCTCACATGTTTCTATCTTACTAATTATCAGTCTTAAGATTCTATTTTCCTCTTTAATCTTCTACTAATTTGGCAAGAACTGCCTGATACCATCTAGGTTTTTCACCCTATTTCAATATCCTTGCATTGTGATTGGAAGGCTAATTTGTTCAGGACTTGTACAATGATGAGCTTTTCTCAAAACAGAAGCAGCAAGCTGCTTCACACCAACGTATACTTGGCCCCTCTCCTGTCAATCCATATGTAGCAGATGCAGATAGAATCTGTTGGTTGGCACAAGAAGCTTTGTGCACATGGCTCCTATTTTTAAGCCTCTGTTGGTGTCCATGTGCAGAGAATGCAGCTTGTTACTGACGGACTCTGAATCACTCCAAAAGGAACCAGACTTTGACAACCATGCAAGCAGCCTAAAAATGAAGAACTTCCGTGTAAGTGTGTGCGTGTGTGTATGTATATTGACCAGGAAGATATGAATAATTCAAACCTCTCATACCCAGCCACTGAGATCACAGTACTCTAAATAGAACTGCAATGATTCCATATAAATCATATCAGTCGGGAAAGGTCCAATGATTTTATTGACAGATTTTTTTTTCTCATGCTCTACCTTTTAAAACAATACTGTAACCAAAGTACAAATATATGAATTAATCACGCTTTGATTTTAAATAATGATGCAAAAGTCCATAAGGGTGGCTTTCTATAATATGTCATTGTGTGGAGAATAAAGACCCCCCCAAAATAATTTCAAAAGTATCTTGTATTCTGTCATTAGTGATAAAAGTTAATTGATTCAGCTATCATTGAAACAAGAAATGTTAGATATGAAATTTTCAAATTGGTTCCTTGAAAGTGAGAACCGGGTGATTACTTGAAATTTTTTGATTGGTAGTTATAGTAATTCCTTATTTTAATTTATATTTTATTACAATATACCTTTCAAAATATGCTAAAATGCCTATCAAGAACTTTTTAGTGATGAAAAGGATTGTTATTACCAAAGTATTTCTTTTTTAAAATTTCCCTTTCCGTTTCTGAGCTGACACTGTGTACTTTTATCTTTATCCCATTCTTATCCATTCTGACAGTACCCACTCTTCACGTTTTACACTTCCTGCTATCCTGTAATACCTGGAATACATTAAGGAAGACCTAAGGTATTTCAGAACTAGTGAGGAAGATGGTAAAATAGAAAGATATTTGGGGGATAAAGGACTCAAGAAAGGCTAGAGAGAGGCAAACATGATGAAGGAGGGCTTTTAAAGATGATATGCTCTATCCACAAAAGATGCATCCTAGAGGGTCCCAACACATGTTGTATTATCCTTAATCTCAGACACTGTCTTATCTCAGACTTTGATTTATAGTTTGTATCTCAGTTTGGGAAGATAACTTCCCCATCCTCTTGACTTCTGCATCCATCTGTCAACCACCAGTCTTTCCCAAAGGACTTTACCTAAGATGATAGAATTTATCATCTGATTAGTAAAGCAATAGATTTTCAAGTTATGAGTGGCTCATAATATAAAATTAATGGATTTTTGACCCTTGCTTTTTTTTTTAATAAAGTAGAATAATGTAGAAACATCAACTTGTATATACAAAATAAGGAAAGTATTAGTTCTGTAAAATATTTGTTTTGGTTATAGTGTGTGTGTAGTGTGTGTGTATCAGTGTGTTTACTGGGTCAAATGATCTAAATATATTTATTACCATGGGCAGTTGTCCCAAAAGTTTGAAAGTCAACATGGCTAATCCATCCATCAAGCTTCTTAAAAATTGGCTATTAACAACCAGCTTAATCCTCCCACCCAGAACCTTGCACTTAATTGACTTCCCAGTACAGTGAACACCTTGAACCTGACCAAGTGCAGGATCAATGACTCTTTAATTCGAGGCTCTTGAGATTCTTTCTGTTGCATTAAGGAGTGATAAAGAATGTTCCTACCTTAGGACACCTAAGAGGAAGGGACATGATGATGGTCTGCTCTCTTCTCAGTCTAAGCACAGCTCTGCACAGCAAGGAGGAAAGAGCATACTTCCTACAAGAGACTCCTACCCAGAACCACCTGTCAAAGGTAACCTGTAGTCAATTCTGTCTCCCTGTAAGTGTACCCTACCCCTTTCCCATGCAGTTGAGAATAAAAGTTCAGGCACACCAGTGTGTATTCTGAATCAGGAGCATAATAGAGTATGCTAGAGCATTTGGGTAAGTAACCATCATAAAAACTTGGCTCAGTGTCCCTCGTATCATACTACAGAAGATAAAATGAAAATGAAAGTGATAGTTGCTCAGTCATGTCCAACTCTTTGTGATCCCGTGGACAGTAGCCCTCGGGGCTCCTCTGTCCGTGGAATTCTCCAGGACAGAATACTAGAGTGGATGAGAAATATATAAAAACTCTTTCATTCTCCTGACTCACTTTTCTTCTGGAACACCTCTGGTTCAATGTTACTAAATTTTTGTTACATAATTTTAGGCTGTATGACTCACTGTGACCCTGCTCTTTGGCTTCCAGTCCTTGTGTCAGATTCCATCATTAAGTATCTTATTTGGACATGTTTTCTGACCTGACCCTCTGCCCTCTCTTTAGAAAAAAACTCAGTATTTAATTTCTGTCTCTCTCTACGTTCCACCTTGACAGTGCATCACCCAGATCCGTTGGATTACACCATACAGCTGTTCTGTATGTGGGGGATTACCCATGCCTCTTTTGTGCCACTAACTTGCCCACACACACCCTAACTCTCTTAGCCTCTGCCCCCCACTACCTGTGTACTGGTTGACAATTTTCAAAGAAAAAGTAACTGTATGAAATAGGAATGGAGGAGAGAATTGAACTCACTGATGATTCTGTATTTGTTGCTTTTCCCAAATTGGAATATATATTCTCTTTCCTATTCTGCTCTTTCCTGTCATTTTTTCTCAAGATAATCTCAAATTAAGGCCTTCTGAGGTTAGATTCTTCTAGAAGTAGTCCCTGAGCCAGGTATTGAGGTGCAAGTCATTTTATTTCTTGGGCAAAATCATTAAGGACATGAAGCTGTAGGAAAGAGGAGGGAAGAAGGCAAACCAGGGGCAGTTTATTCAGCCTAGTCCTGAGAGTTTGCCGGTTGTAAAAAAAAAAAGGAGCAGAACTTTTAGTGCCTTCACACCAGTTGGGACATGGAGAAGTGCACTGGGACCGGAAGAGCCTGGAAACCGGAGTGCTAACTCCTGGCACTTCTGCTTTTCTGAGGGGCCAGAGGGCAAACCTCTGAAGAAAAGTGGTGTTTCAGGGAGGGGTTCAGAGAACACAGGAAAGGGATTCTAGGGGATCTGGGCAAGGCATCAGAGTGAGAAGTACAAAGGCATGTGCCTCTTCCTTTAGTCTGAAAGTTTGAAGCTGTTTCCTTAAATCATGTAAGAATTTTGACTAGAATTCTCTTTCCAACCAAAGGGAATCTTGTTTTCCAGTTACTGGTGTCAGGATTAGACAGAATGGTATTGCCTAGAATATGATCAACTCAGCCAAGGTGGGATGAAGTGACCCCAAATTGCCTAATACCACTGAGTGCTTATTATGACCTAGGCTTTTAAGATTGAATGTATATTACTTCTTTTAATCTCATTTAATTCTTTCATCAACCCAGTACAATACATATGAGTGTGTGGTTGAGCCAGGCAGCCTGACATTTGGGCCTACACTTCCCTTCACAAAGAGGCTAATTGGGTTCTGCAATATTAGAAAGAAGAAACTCATGACTCCCAGGCCTAATTTCTGCACATAACACCTACATTTCTCCCCACCCGCCCAAAAATGGTGCAGAAAAAAAAAAAGGATACCAACTCAATGGAATGAGAGCCCCAAGCCTGACCTCATTAAGCTGAATTCTTTCTAATGTGTGTCATCCATGACTGCACACATAGTTTCCCTGCCTTGGGGATGTCATATCAGAACATGATCTCCGGTGTTCTGGGTTGAAGCTTTTCCCGCCAAGGGAATATGTTGTTTTCTTACTAGGCTTCAGAGCTAAGGCACAGACCTTCAGAAGCCCTAAGCCTTATAAAGGTTATGACAAAATAAAAACAATACCAAACTATGTATAAATATAATGAGACCTCGGGGCTATACAGTAGGTCCTTGTTGATTATCCATTTTAAATATAGCAGTGTATACACGTCCATCCCAAATTCCCTATCTATCCCTTCCCTCTACCTTTCCCCCCAGGCAACCATAAGTCCAGTCTTTAAATCTGTGAGTCTCTTTCTGTTCTGTTAGTTCAATTGTATCATTTTTTAGATTCCAAATATAAGGGATGTCATGGGATATTTCTCCTTTTCTATCTGACTTACTGTGGAACTCTGCTCAATGTTATGTACCACCTGGTTGGGAGGGGAGACTGGGGGAGAATGGATACATGTATTTCTATGGCTGAGTCCCTCTGCTCTCCACCTGAAACTATCACACCATTGTTTGTGATAAAAATTTAAAAAAAAAAAAGAGAGAGACCTAGTAATTCTCAGAATTTATCCTTGATGATTTTTTCTTTCCTTATCTGAAATGTATCCAATTCTTTCAGAAATTTATTTTCTCTTCTTTTTTGTAAGGAAGGTGCTCCAGCTCTTTTGGTGTCTTCATTACTAGCAAGAGTCTGACTATTGAATAATCAACCCCATCACCCTCCTCTCTCATCCCCCCACCCCACACTTTAGCATACACATACCCACAATCAGCTTTACATCCACACACTTATTTTCACACCAAAGTTTCTTGGCTTTTTTAGCATGTAGTTCACAGTACTCAGAAATCTCACAGATAAGAAATGTTTCCCTTGTGTTCAGCCGTTCAGTTGTATCCAAATCTGCGACCCCACAGACAGTAGCCCACCAGTCGCCCCTGTCCATGGGATTTTTCAGACCAGAATACTATATGGAATTTATCTTTGAGGAATAAGATTTAAAAGCACGTAAGTTTTTCCTTCACTCAGCTGCCATTCTTTGCAAACAGGAGGCATGCCCCCTCTCCCCTTACCGTGAGTTGTTCTGTCCCCCAAATGATGCTCTTCGGTATTGCGGCAATTTATACTACAAACTGCATTTCCCCCCTGTTACCTCTGGTTTATATTGTTCTCCCCTACAGAGTTGCTTACCTGGTTTATTTCCATCAACAGCAGTTTGTGAGTCTCAGATGCTTTGCTGTTTATATTAAACTGAGTTTGTGTCAAAGCAGCTGTGAATTCATTACCAGAAGACTGTGATTCCGTTCTGAAATTTTGTCTTAGTTACCTGGTTTGTCCTCCATTATTAGTCAGTTACTTTCATTTAGAATTGTATTACATTAGCTATTTTATTTGGCTGTTTTCCGACATGACATTTTAGAAAAAAAAAAACAAGGAACATAATCCTTTAACAAAAATACCTGTATAGATGTAATTCTTTATCTTTTTATTTAAAAATTGTTCTTCCAAACGTGGAGTATATGTTCTTTCCAGATCTCCATTTTTAGGTATGCTTGTTTCTGAATTAATGAATTCTCCAGATTTTAGATAACTATTGACAATATTTTGTATTGGCTCTCTTTACTAATATATAAAATTAATTTTGAATCACTAGCATCTAGTAATATTATTATGGAAAATAAGATTGCATTTTCTCTCTGAGATTCTCTTCTAGCATTAACATTTTGCTGCATGAGGGGAAAATCTATTAAAGTCTCACCATCTTTGTCTTCCTAAGCCTTAGTTTCCCCAAGTGCTTACTGAGAAATAGCATAAAAGGCCCCCTTAGTGCTGTGTAGACTAATGACAAAAATTATTGGATTAATGTTTGGAAAGTGTTTCAGAATTCTCTCAAGAAAGCTATTATGTAAGTGGCAAGTACTATTATTATTTTGCTATTTCAGCTTCCTTATTTTTCATCTCTCAAAGTCATTTGGGTCATTTACTATGGAATTTTCTGATTCCTTGACAATTTTTAATGGCTCTTTGGAGAGTCTTTTGAGGGCTGTTTAATCCCTTTGTTGATGATCCATCTGCTTGTGGAGTTCATGCTTTTTTCACAACACATTAATATTCAGGATTTAAAAAAATAGTTGTGGCTGTTTTGTACCTAGATGAAATTACTTATCTTGAGAAGACATTTATTATCTTGGTTTTCAAATGGGATTTTTTATTTTTCGTAGACTTATTTTGTGGGGAGGTGGAAATAGAACTCAGCAATGCCAATTATTAATGATGCTATTTGGAAGAAATATAATTAAGGCATGGTCTCCAAATCATTCTCTGAAGCCACCTCAATGCTTTCTTCCTATAGTATGGCAATCTTTATGCCCTCTAGATTATAATCACAAATTAGCAATGGCAATTCTATGAGTAAGGAGTGCATGCTATGAATTTCCATACACATAAGTATTTACATTTTCTCGCAATTTCTGCAATTGAAGAGAAAGGGACAACATGTTTTCTGACTTCCTTATCCTCTAAGCTCTTGTGAACAGAAAGTAGGACCAGAGGCTGATCTTTTCCCACAGAAATCATAAGTAAGTTCTAGAGTGGGAGAGAAAGGTAAAACTGGTGATTAGGTTCTTACTGTTGTTTAGTGACAAAATTATGTCTATAAAATGGTTTAGAATGTTATTCAGGGTTTATATCTATATGTAATTCCACTAAATCTGGTTCCAAATAGTTTTAGCAGATGTAAGTTTTACCTTAGGAGTGTTAAATATAGAAAGGGAAAATATTGAAAATCAAGTTTTCTTGTTTTGGTAGTATTCTGAAAGTAATTTTTTTTTAAAGTAGTTTTTTTTTTTTTTCATGACAGTATATAAAGTAATTCTGTTTTTAAAACGTGAATAGTTGTAATTTCTTATTCTGGTAATAGCGATTTGAAAGGAAATAATTAAGCATTTTCCTACCTCCACTAACTGTATTTTAGGGTAAGCAGATAGCTCCAACTGATGAGGATTATTATTATTATTTTTTTCTGCTGAAGAATGCCAACTAATGAATGTAGAAAGAATTAGAAAATCATAAACTTTCTACCCCCAATGAAATAATTGCTTGAGACAGTGATCTCCAGTAGAACAGACAGTTAGGTGGAAGGTTGTTGGGGAACTTTACGGTGCGAGTTCAGCTGTGCCACCTGATCTAATGATTAGCTGAGCGTCACTCGTGGAAGCGGACCAGTCAATGTGTGCTCCTCAGGGAGCATCCCTGATGGAGTGTTGTTGCTACAAAACAAGTCGACTCTGCATTTAATCAAGCCTCCAGAGCTAACTTCCATTTACAAGAGAAATGGAAAATATTAATAGAAATTATGTCATATAGAAGTACAGATAAATCCAAAATGTGAGCCATTTTACAGTACAAATAACCAGTTTCTGCAATAAATCCATGATGTGGAGCCAGCAGGTATAAGGGTGAATGGACTGCTTTATTTTAAAACAGCTATATGTGATGAGTAAAGTTTGCCTGAATCCTGATTCAGATAAACCTATGCTTAGAAGGACATTTTTTGAGACATTCAGGGAAATTTAATTATGGAGTGTACATTGGATGATGACAGTGAGTTACCAATGTTTTTTAGGTGTGATAATGTCGTCATAATTGTTAAGGAAAATACCATATTTTTAAGATGATAAAAACTGAAATATATGAGTGAAGTGAAAGGAGTTCTAGAGTTTAGAATTAATTCAGCAAAGAATAAAAAACCCAGCACTATCAAATGGAGCAAAAGCTTGAGGGTTACATGGAGAATCATTATACTTCCTTCCTTTGTGTGTGTTTGAAATCTTTCTGGGTAAAGTAATTTTTTAATTGAGAAAAAGGGCACGTGCTTTATAATGTGCTTTGTATTTCTTATTCTTTCACTGGTATAACAACAATGTCATTGAATTCTTACACATTGTCACTGTTAATTAGTTTCATGAAAAACTGATGGGTTGAATAATCCTTTTTTTCCCTCCTCCTTGGGACCCTTAGAACCAGAGAATAGCTTATTTATGTATTTACTTATTTTTACTACAGTCACATTGAACTTTTAATGACTATAAATCAGCATGCACTTAATAGATGAAATGAGAAACTGACAAACACTCGTTTCCTTCATTCTGCCGAAGGCTTGGTCTTCTGCCCTCTTTTCCCATAGCTCTGAATTCCTGTCTTCTTCATCTGTCCTGGGATGTCCAGGCAGTGTCTTCTTTCTGTACTTTGGTAGATGTTACTCCCTTGGTTAAAATGTAATCACAATTCTCAACAGCTAAACACATTAAAGTCTCAGTACAGCTCCTGTATTGTCTCTGAAAGACAACTTGACTCCTTCAGTCTGTTTCGTCAGTCTTCAGTGCTCTTTATAACAATTTATTTTCCTAACTTCATGTATGTGTTCCTCACTGAAGGGTAAGATCCTTGAGGACAGCTGCCATGATTTTTCATCTTTGTGACCTTACCTAGCCCAGGGCCTCACATATGTTAGAAATTCTAAATGTTTATTGAATGGGTAAATGAAGGAGAGTTTGTGAGTGTAAATCAGCAGCATGTGTGGGAAGTCCTGTCACTGAGATGTCCTTATTTCCAGAAATGTTTTTGTTTCTTTCCGTGCAGTCCCTGGGAACTGCACTTTTGGTATCTTAGGCAGGAGCAGTAGAATTTGGCCAGCTCAGATGTCCAGGGACTGGCTTTGGATGCTTTTAAATTAGTGGCCTTCTTTCTTTTGAAACTCAACAATTTTGCCTTAGGATGGCAGACATATTTTCATTGTTTCCATTCCATTGCAGCCATCTTCTTTTTCTTCTACCAGTTTTTACCACCTGTAAGATGATCACTTCCCAACAGCCTTCCTTCCCAGTGGGCTTTTAGAACTCATTTCTGTTTATTGTTGTGTTATGTTAGTATGGAATGGAGGGTGAGTTTCATATTATTTCTCTCACCATGCCATGTTATGTACATGTCAAAGGCAATTTTCCCTGAAGCTGTGTCTGGCATCTGGGGACCATGCTGTGTAGAATCCCTCTTTGCAGAGTCAAAGATGTGAGCCCAGTGCCTATCACAGACTATTTTCATTGCTGCTGAATTCCTACAGGGAAAACAGTGGAGACATGTTGAAACTTACGGGCAAGTTCTTAAAACTTGCTCTCTTGGCTTGTTGCTGTTTCCCCACAGTGTGCTATATATTTTTCTGAAATGTACGCAGGAGAATCAGTCTCCCTTTGGGCAGGAGAAGAAATTTTTGTGATTTTGTTTCCCCTTAGATTAACAGATGGGGCTTTGTTTACCTGGGAAACTCAATTTCATTCACATGGGATAACTTAACACTCAGAAAGTCCATACACTCTGAGAAGTCTGATAATGGTTCCTTACTTCAATTGATATTTCAGATAATTCCACAGCTCTGACTTGTGTCTTTCTCTTCAAGAAGAACAGCACCAAACTTACTCAAAGGAGGATCCAGAGACAAACCATTTGAGTGAAAAGCCATAGAAATTTTTAAGGAACCACCAGGAAGCGAATCTGCCTCATTCTCAAGGCCTTTGACAAAATAAACTAGGATTATTTTCAATTAGAAACTAAGAAAGTGGTTTTTGAGATTAAGTAGATACGATGAAAAGGTGTACTAAAACGAAATAAAAATAGGCTCCAGACAGCACGAGAACAAGAAGAGGTTGTGAGAAGGGAAAAAGAATTGTGTCCGATGTCCTCTGCAGCACGGAGGCCAGACAGGGAAGCACAAATTTGTTTTCAGTACGGATGCCAGAAAGTGAGTCTAGTAGGTTAAGCACTTGTTACTCAGTTTTTGGAAGTGATGCCAAATTCCTTTCTAACAAAAACTTGAATCACTGCAGATGACCGTGGAAATATTTAGAACAATAAACACTATTTTCTCAAAGCGATTTAGTGCTAGAATTCACAAGAACAAAGAAATAATATTAGAAACAAAAAGCAAAGTCCTGGCATAAAGACCAAGGGAAGAATAAATATGGAAGTCACACTCCCAGTACTCTTCTAGTGATTAGCAGGGGGTCTCTGTTGCATGATCCAACCATTTTTAGAGCTACACTGACATATTTTCTATGATGAAACTAAAGTAAAAAAGTAAAGCTATAGTTAGTTTTTACATCACATTATGTGTGAAGTATCAAGCTCATCGCCCCTGGAGAGAAAGAAGAAATACTGTGATTTACTCACCTTATGCCCTAGAGACAGCATAGTCTGGAAAGGTGGAAAAGATGCTGCCCAAAATGTTGCCCACTGTTTTTGTTCTTAATACACATGAGAAGAACAATCCACCAAGGGATATCTCTATGTTTATAGTTATAACGATAAACTTTAGATTTTTTTCTACAATTGTTTTCTCTCTGCAGTAAAATCTGACATTGCAAATCTCACCCATTGTTTTGCCAGTTCTGTGGGAGATCCTTACTTCTCATGAGACAAGGAGAAACTGATGCTTCTGTGAGCAAGAGCAAGTAGAGGAGAGTGTAAAATAAAATATAATCTAAAAAAAATTTAGACAATGGAGACATGGTTGGCAAAAGCCATGGAGGCACCTTGGAATTTTGGATTGGTCTAATGATGGACAAAATCACTGTAACTCTTGAGATAATTAGGTTGGTACAAAAGTAATTGCAATTTCAGACCATGAATTTTAAGTCATTGTAACTAGGCTCAAACACATCCTTATTGATCAAAATAGGAACCATTGCAATCCAAACATTTTTGCCAACAAGAAATAAGTTTGTTTATTCCTGTAGTGTATTAGGTTGGTGCAAAAGTAATTGTGATTTTACGTGGTTGAACTTTGCTATTTGATATTGGAATACATTCTTAAGTAAATGTGGTTATGTTATATATCACTTTAATGTGCATTTCACGCTTTATGTTTTTTTGTTAATGACTTATTACTTGCTGTTTATTTTATATTTAGACTATAGAAATGATATTAGACAAAAAGCACTTTTGAGTGATTTTTTTTTATTCAAGTTCAAAATGGGTTGTAAAGCAGTGGAGGCAACCTGAAACATCAGTGATGTATTTGGCTCAGGAACTGTTAATGAACGTACAGTGCAGTGGTGGTTCAAGAAGTTTTGCAAAGGAGATGAGTGCCATGAAGCACAGTGGCCAGCCATCAGAAGCTGACAACCAATTAAGAGCAATCATCGAAGCTAATCCTCTTACTACTACACAAGAAGTTGCCAAAGAATTCAATGTTAACCGTTCTATGGTCATTCCACATTTGAAGCAAATTGGAAAGGTGAAAAAGCTCGATAAGTGGGTGCCTCATGAGCTGACCGGAAATTAAAAAAACAAACAAACATCGTTTCGAAGTATCATCTCTTATTCTACACAACAATAATAAACCATTTCTCAATCAGATTGTGACGTGCGATGAAAAGTGGATTTTATAGGATAACCAGCGATGACCAGCTCAGTGGTTGGACTGAGAAGAAGCTTGAAAACATTTTTTAAAGTCAAACTTGTTCCAAAAAAAGGTCATGGTCATTTTTTGGTGGTCCACTGCTCGTCTGATCCACTACAGTTTTCTGAATCCTAGTGACACCATAACATCTGAGAAATAGGCTCAGCAAATCAATGAGATACACCGAAATCTGCAATGCCTGCAGCCAGCATTGGTCAACAGTAAAGGTCCAGTTCTCCTCCATGATAGTGCCCAACCACACAAGGTCACATAACCAGTGCTTCAAGAGTTAAACGAACTGGGCTATAAAGTTTACCTCATGCTCCATATTCACCTGACCTCTCACCAACCGACTACCACTTCTTCAAGCTTCTCGACAATTTTTTGCAGACAAAATGCTTCCACCCCAACAGAAGGCAGAAATACTTCCCAAGAGTTCATCAAATTCCAAGGCATGGATTTTTATTCATAGAAAGATACTTGACACTTGGCTAGTATGATATATGGGTTTGTTAATCAAATGAAACCTAAAATTAAGTATAAGTGGTCTCTGATCATGGCTTTGGAGAGAAAATCATAAACTTTCATTTATTTAAATTTTATTCTTTTAAATTTATTCAGATTTCATATCTGTATTAATACATACCTTTAAGATAACACATTAATCTATGTATATAACTTATAAATTGTAGGGAGTGTTTCTTCTATTTTCTGTGCTGGGTTACAGCAATAATTTAACAACTGCTATTCTAGATTGATTCTGTAAAACTGAAACGTATTATACAGGAATATTTTATGACAGTCATGTTCTTCCATGACTGGAGTTAATTGATTTAGCTTGTCTTATCCATTTTTAGGATTATGTTCTAGAGAATCTGAACCTCACAGGACCTTTCTCAGGGGAAACCTGTTGTACTATATGATTACTCTCAGTTATCTCTGATTGAATAATAAACAGTTTGGTCACTCACACAGCAGTAAATCAGATTCTCTTTCATAACATGTGAAACTAAGAGATGGAAACTTTTATCAGCCATTGGTTAGATCCTTAGCTTAAATGTGATATAACATTGCAACCTGTGTTAATATCACAGCTATGCAAAATCATGTGCAAGTTCAAGTTAGAGAGAAGCAAATATTAAATATTAGAAATGGTTTTGTTATGACAACCCTCTTTACTTATCTTCCCAAGTTAACTTTCATGGTGTCTGTTCTTTGCAACCTAATATTTCCAGGTTAGAATGTATTCTGTGGATTGGGTGTTGCAAAGAAAATTATCAATAAAAATGACTAAGACTGGAGATTAATAAAGGAGCAATTATACCATTGAGGTAGTAGGAAAACTGCAGAAAATAACTTGTTATGGTTTGTATTCTTATGAATTACATTTACATATTGTGGAAACATTAATTGTCATTTTTTAATTGAAATTAGTTATAAGTCTTTTCCTTAATGAATGAGGTATAATCCTTTAAATTATTTTCAGATAATATCAGGAGACTCATAATGTCTATAAATGTTTTTAATTTTTTTTTTTTACTAAATGGGACTTCCAAAATTCTCATGTACTCTACTCAAGCACAAAGATTTATAGGGCTTCAAAAAGATTTCCACAGAATTGGGCAGATGCTCACATTTATTTATGTGCATTTTTAAGTAAATATACATTATTGTACTCTCTGTTTTGTAGTTTAAACTCTTTCTGGAAATGACATCTCAAAGACTTTAGGAGCCTTACATGCACACATACACAATAATACTTCAGATTTCTCTCATGGTGAAATAAAGACATAGTTGCCTAGGCAGTACAGCTTAAAATGTGTCTTTTATTAAGATTAAAACATTTTGTAGAATAACACCATAATGTATTTATGATCATTTTTCTTGTTTACTTGTGTTGTTCTGTCTTTCTCAATGTCTTTGGTTATAAAAATGTCCTATTATGTTTTAAATATTACAGGCATCAGAGGGGAAAACAACAATGATTTGTGCTTATTACTGAGCAAAGTCCAGTAAAGGTTAATGAACTTCTGCTACTACATGAATTAAATATTCAGTTTAAACTCAGGCCAGGTGAAGAATGTAGTGATTTCTTTATATCTGCTATAATTATACCCAGATATTTCACTTTGGTCTTATTTGGGGTGTGAGGGGATAAACAGAACGTGCTGATAAACAAGATGGTCTTGACTGAGCTATAGTCATTTAGTATTCATCTAGTAAATTTCATTCATCATCACTTTCAGAGAGTGTACAGGTCAGGATTCTGTGCATGATAAAAAAGAGCAAATAGCTTTGTGCAGCTGTTTGATAGAGACTACTAGCTCACTAAAAATAAATGATTTTCAGTTTGAAACTGAAACTGATGTGGAGTAAAGGATTTGACTTCCATGATATGTAATATGCTAGAGCTTAAACTGTAGGACTAGGAAGCTGAAAAATAACACTGTCTCATGAAAATTACACTTTCCTTTACTGAATCATGCAACACAAAACTGAATTTATGAGAAATTCTTTATGTAAAACCATCACAATTTACCTACTTAAAAGTTGGCCTTATATTGGGTTAGCATTTTAAATGGGATTCTAAATTAGGATATCTCAGTTAAATTCCTCTAAATTAGAATAAGATTGACAGCCTTAGTTTGCCTAAAAAATACCAGTTTTGTGTTTCCTAGGAAATGTCTCCCATATTGAATGTCCTCCATAGAAAGCATGGACATCTGGAGAGGAAAGGATGCTCCCTGGGGAAAAATTCACAGATTATTCTTATAATTCTATTTTAAATAGAATAGACACCAAACCAGAACACATATTCACTGATGTATTCATTTAATAAATATTTATTTACTAAATATCTCCTCTGTCAGACACTTTAAGAATCTTGTCACACAGCTCTGAATAATACAGATGAAGTACTTGCCTCCCTGGAGCTTTTCTTCTCATAGAAAGCGGTAGTGAATGAAGTTTTAATTTCAGCATCCTTATGAGCAGAGCCTCTGTCACTCTCTGTTCCAGTGGAGGTGATGCCTTTTAAGGTCCCTCTTTCTATACATCAGGGGATAAGTACTGTTGAAATAATACACAGGGTAAAGAAGAAGAAAGTATGGGAGAGGGTAGGCTGTTACTATTGATATAGAATGTCAGGGAAAGCCTCTAATGAGAAATGAGGGAGCAAGTGGCCCCAGGCAAATACTACAGCAAATGCAAGCTCTGAGGCAGGAGTACATTTGGGCCAGTCAAGAACTAACAAAGAGACCGGTGTGGGTTGAGTAGAATGATAAGGAGCAGGAGGTAGGAGAGAATTCAGTGAGCGCTTTAAAGACATGGGATATTACATTGGGTAAATAGAATTTATTATAGAAATTTGAACAGAGTGATATGATTTGACTTATGTTTTAAAAGGATCACTTGTGTTATGAGCTGAAGGAGGGCAGGGATAAAGTAAAGAGAACAGTTAGAGGGCTACTTGGATAGTCCACGCAGAGGAGATGAGTGCTCAGAAGAGGTTGGTAGTGATTTTACACAGAAAGAAATGGTTCAATTTTGAATATACAGGCACATCCAATGTGAAACTCTTCCTAATAAATATTTTCCCACTGGAACACCTTTTAGTTTTTTAATACCCACATTTCATGCTATGTACCTATCTCCCAATACATTTTTAAGTCTATGCTAATATAGGAAAAGTTAATATTTATGTCCCCAAACTGAATAAAGCATTAAAAAATATAATATGCAGGAAAAATCTCAACTGGAAACTCAAAAACAGTTGGCAGAGTGTTAGAATCACGTGTAGATACTAGGATAACAACCAAATATCAAAAAGAGGATGCTCATCTGAGATGTTGTTGATGCTGAGAGGCATTACATAGTCATGTTTAGAAGCAGTGAAACATTAACCTTAAGCACAAGTATAATAGGATAAAAAACTTTACTTTGGTCCATCCCTTATAACTCTGTTCAGAAAACATTGGAAATATAAGGAATACTCCATTTACATGCTTTATTCAAACACGGCAAATGTTTTTCCTGTCGTAATTCTTCAAAGGTCTTTACAAATACCCAAACGACAGACAATTTCTATTAGTTACCATGAGTCTGAAATTGCCCGTTCATCACCCAAACTGTCAAATGTCATCACCTTCCACAGCAAGTGCCAAACACAGCTCTAACCTTTTCCCCTTCTTCCTTCTCAACCTTTGCCAAGTCTCAGGTATCCACTTCACTTGGTAAGTAAACGTACTATTGGGAGGTGTCGGATTGTATTGTAAATTTTTGCCTCAATTTTTTTCTGACCAATATTATTTAGCATGAAATATAAACACTTTACAACCCAACTTTTAATGTTATAAACACACTTTAACATTTTAACTGACAGCTTTTGGTTTCACATAGTCATAATATATATTTTTACATAAAATAGACCCCTGATTGACCATTTTTGTACAGAACACCTAATGTTCAGAAACACTAATGTTAAGTGGAAAATATCTTTTTTGGAAGGTAGGGATTTTAGGGAAGAACTGCATCAAGGGTGACTCCAGGGTTTTTAGCCTGAGTTAACTGAAGCATAAAGTTACATTTACTACAATGCATATGATTTCAGGAAAAACGGGTCTTGGAGGAAAATCAGAAATTCTACTTTGGACCATTTGAGATTCCTTTTAGATGTAAAATCAGTTCAGTTCAGTCGCTCAGTCGTGTCTGACTCTTTGCGACCCCATGAATCGCAGCATGCCAGGCCTCCCTGTCCATCACAAACTCCTGGAGTTTACTCAAACTCATGCCCATAGATGTAAAGTATGTAGTTCAATATATGAGTCTGTTATTCAAGAGAGGGAGAGCCAGGTTAGAGGTATCATCTTGGAAGTTATCATTATGCAGATTTACAGTTCTGAGATTGGGTATAATCACATAGGAAGCAAGTATGGATAAAACAGAGGTTTAAAGAAAAAACCCAAGGAACTTTCATCATTCAAGACTAAGGAGATTAAAAAAAAAAAAAATAGCCAAAGAGGGAGGTAAATAGGAGTAAACAGTGAGGAAGAGGAGATCCACAGTAGAGAGGTCTTAAAAGCCCTGAGTCCAAAGTTCCCTTCCTTTAAGAATCAATTTTGTTGAATGCTGCAGATTGATGGAGTAAGAAAAGAGCTGAGACTTGACCATTGAGTTTAGCAACCTGTAGGTCACTGGTCATTTGGTAAGGACTATTTTAGGGGAGTAGAGGCGATAAAAATCTGGACCCAAAACAAAACAGGAGGAGGATAATTGGCAACAATGAATGTAGACAATATTTGAGGAGTTTCACTGCAAGGAGGAATAAGAAATGAAACTGTAGCTAGAAAGGCATAAAGGGTCAGAAAAAGCTTTTGTTGTCTTTCTACTATGATTCAATATCATGTCTGAAATGCAAAAATGGTTGTTACAAGAAAACATTGGTAATACCCTTGAATGAGTGAGGGATCAGATCTAGAGAAAAAGTATGTGTGTGTGTGTGTGTGTGTGTATTGATTGTGTGTGTGTGTGTGCACGTTTGGAAGAGGGGATTGATTGGCCTTAATAGGAGCATTACCAATTCATCTCTTGTAATGGAAGAAATGTCAGAGCCTCTGGCCACAGATGTAGTAAATAGGTAGGTGTAGTGGTGGGAGCCTATTGAAAGACTTTTCTAATTACTTTGCTTTTTCTTGGTGTACAATAAACCCAATTCTTTAGTTGAGTACTGAAATAGTGGAATAGGTTTGAGGTTAAGAAAATATGTTTTCTGTAGATCAGGAACTATTAGTGATGCCAAGATCCAAGATTGATGAAAGTGACATGAAAACAGAAGTTACTGGGAACAAAGAGGTAATATAAGTGTGAGGCAAAGATGTTATAAAAGACATAAACATAGAAATGAACATTTCTACAGAAATTTGCCATAGTAAACAGAAGAGTACAAGTTTAACCAAGATGCCAAAAGCCTTCCGAAGAGTGCTACCAGATGGTTTTAAGTGTTTACAATGCTTTTATATCAGATAAGTTTGTAAAATGGGACTTTTCTGTCTCTATTTTAGTCAAGGTCCCAAAGGCTGAGAACGATACAGAAGGTACCGAATCACCTCATGTCCTAAATCAAAGAATTGGTCCACTTAATCAGGATTTGCTAAAAGGTTGTGATACTGATTTAGACAACCTTAGCCATCCCTCACCTCTAGTTTCTGTAAGTAGAAGAGGTTGGAGTGTAGTGAGAATGCTGTAGCAAGAGTTTGTGCAGTGCCATAGGATTTTACCTCCTCCTTCAAGTGAAACAGGCTTCCGGGAGCCTTGGGAGGTTGGAATGTGTCCCCCCTGGGGTTTGGTCTGGAATGGAAGAGCAAAGAGAAAGAAAGCTGCTCTAGGATCAAGCTGTACTTCCATCCCTGCAACACAAGGGTACATGAGTTTCCCAAAGACTATGTGGTCCTTGGGAGAAGGCTGACCCAGTATAATTTTAAAAGGGACTCTGAAGGTCTTCTAGCCTAGGCAAGATAACCTATTGAATAGGAGGAAAAAAAACAATCTTGTAATAACCTATAGTGGAAAAGAATCTTTAAAAGTATATATATGTGTGTGTGGGTGTATATATATATATATACACATATGTATATGTATATATTTTATATATATATCATATCACTTTGTTGTACACCTGAAACTAATACAACATTGTAAATCAACTATATTTTAATAAAAATTAAACATAATAAAAATGAAAGAAAAAACTAGCCAAACAAGCGAAAAACGACACAGCAACTTGTGAGGTTAAGAGCAGGTGGCAGAAGGGTTGGTGTTTAGTCAGAGGAGCTGCACTGCCTATAACCAAGGGCTCTGGGTAGGGGTTTCTAGGAGAAGATTCTCAAGAAGAATCTACAAGGCTCTGGTTAAGATGGAAAGAGTTGTATCCAGAGAGTCCTGACACCCCTACACCGAGTAAGTCTGTATGTTGTTGTTCAGTCACTCAGTTGTGTCCAACTCTTCACGACCCCATGGGCTGCAGCACACCAGGCCTCCCTGGCCCTCACCATCTCCCGGAGTTTGCCCAAATTCATGTCCATCGCATCGGTGATGCCATCCAGCCGTCTCATCCTCTGACGCCCTCTTGTTCTGCCTTCAGTCTTTCCCAGTGTAAGGGTCTTTTCAAATGAGTCAGCTGTTTACTTTCCTTCAAATGCCTGCTCCCTCCGGGCTGGAACTGGAGGGGTCTGAATCTCTTACTCCTGAAATAAGAGACAGAGTGGAGTAGACAAGAGAACACCAGTGTTCCCCTCCCATCATGGTTTTTCAGGCTTGAGATAGGCTTAGCTGGGGGAAGGTAAAAGACCTTACTTGGATTTAAGTATCAAATTAGGGTTTTGCATTGAAAGAGACTGGCCATTTTAATACCTGTCCTTTATTTGAGTAGAGTGGTTATCACCAAGCCACTCATATATGGCCTAGTTTATAATATTGTAGTGAAGATTACATTAGATAATGTATATAAAGGAATATTGAATTCTCGTCCCTTCCTTAAGGTCAGCAAACACCTTTTCATGTTTGCTGTCTCAGAATATTAGAGTAGGCTCTCAGTAAGTGATATGTTGACTGATGTCATTTCAAATTCATGACCACTAACCTCAAGAAGGGCATCCTGAGACTTTGGCCCATTTACTCTCTCACTGTCATAGGAGCCATTCTTGCCCTTTTCTTTCTCCATAAATATCTAACAGCTTCTCCCATGTCTTAACTGTTTGTGAATATTCCCATAAACATGGTCACTCCTCCTTCCTTATCATTGGAAAAGTTTGCCCACGAGTCCATCCCTTCCTCCTAAGCTGATGAACTTCAGAGTGCTTTTAGCAGCAGAGCCTCATGTTTTTCCCTGATGAGCTCTTATATAGAACACATAGTCGAACTGTCCAAACACAGGGTGGAGTTGGAATGGGTTGAGATGTCAAGAGTTCTGAATGCTCAACCATTCTTCCTTATCACTTTCTGTCACCCAACATGAAGGCTGACAGACCAGGAGGTATTCCTGAGGAAAGTTCTCCCTTCTTGGTATGGAATTTTTCCTGCCTTCCAAGCCAATTCATTATCCATGTGTTGATACATGTGAAACACCTAGATTCATGCCTCAGACTTAGTAATGCTTGATAAGTGTTGGCCATCATTGTTATCTTACAGCCTGGAGTGCCTATTTTTCTTTCCTTCTTTCTCCTAAACATAGACTTGCCATAAGATTTCTGGTCTTTATTTTTCATTTTACACTCCTGCCTGTATAATCTTATCACCTCATCTAGTGCCGCCTGTCACTTCTTCACGGACGACTCCTAGTTAACACACACCTCAACTCTCATGTCTTAGGTCATTGATCAACATCTCCTCTGCCAGAGAGTCATTTCTCCTTAATCTGGCCCAAATATCTCCTTGTCTAGTTCCTTTTCCCTGTTTCTGTTCATGGCCAGGTCATCTTCTGAGGCTTGACACATCACAGTCATCTTTAAATTCTTCATCTTCCTGGTGCCAGTCAGTTGTCACCTATAGATTCAGCCTCTGAAGTTAACCTCATACCTCCTCCCTTTCCATTCCCAACACCAGCAACCGGGTTCAGTTCCTCACTGCAGTTTGTTTGAGCTGAAGCCATAAATACTGAGTAAGTTCCACTCCCTCCAGCCTTCCCAGCCCACATCCATTACACTCTCCAGTTGCCAGACTGAACTTTCCAGAGCCCTACTCCACTTTGTCCCCCATCCCAAATCCTTGAATAGCTTCCCTCCAACTGAGAACACACACTTCTGCCTAAGATACCTGGCTCTCCACAATGTGTCTCCAACCAACCTATTTTTTAAAATTTTATCTTACTTAGTATCCCATACAAAGTCTACATTAAAGCCAAATTAGGAAATTTGCTCTTATCCAAACATAACTCACATTAGAAATACATTTCTTTGTACTTTATATTTCTGCATCTAGAAATCATGCCTGAATCTATTGCATTTCTAGATGTTCTTCAAGGCAGTCTATTGTGGCAATTTCCAGCACTTGCCTTGGGTTCATAGTTTTGGGTTCAAGTGCTGCCATGTAAAGGCTCTGTGACTTTAGGTTAGTTACTTAACCTCTCTAGATCTAAATTCTACATTTGTAAAGTGGAAATGATAGTATTTCATATATCATAATGTTACTGAGAGAATTAAATGTGATAATGTACTCTTAAAGCTATTTAGCAATGGTACAATATATTGAGTACCAGAAAGTAAGTTTTCTTTAACATATCAGGCACAGTCTTGACTCAGGACCCCTGTGCCTACTGTTTTTCTGGCTGGAATAGTCTTCACCAGACGTGTGCGTGGCTTGGCCGCGTGCATGCACGCTTGGCCGCTTCAGTGGTGTCCGACTCTGTGCGACCTTATGGACTGTAGCCTGCCAGGTTCCTCTGTCCATGGGATTCTCCAAGGCAAGAATACTGGAGTGGGTTGCTGCCGTGCCCTCCTCCAGGGGATCTTACCAACCCGGGGATCAAACCTGTGGCGTCTCCTGCATCTTCTGCGTTGCAGACGGATTCTTAAGCTCTGAGTCACTGGGGAAGCCCTTGCTTATTCCGTTAGTTTTCAACTAAACCATCACTTCTTCGAAGAAATCTTCCCTAACCATCCTGAGAGTACCCACCATCTCCACTGTTCTCCATCTTTTTATCTTCTTTTTCTTTAATGCAATTGACATTACATTACATAGTTATTTATTTGTACATTGCCTGCCTCACTAGAATGTAAGCCTCACTAGAGGAAGGTTTTCGTTCATTCTGTTTATTGCCAAATTCCAAGTACTTAAAACAATACCTGGCATATTCAAGGCTATTAACAGATATTTATTGAATGAGCAAATAATCAAATGAAATTACATAATAAACCTTAGCTTTAATAAAAGGTGGTTCCAAATGCAACTACTGTAATAAATTCTTTTTATAATAAATTCTTTAATGATTAACACAATTGAGTTAGATACCTCCATCTATGAAATTTATGTATACTACTGTATATACTGAAATGTGTATTCTGGCTCAGATATTTATGTTTGTTTAGTACAGTTTGTCAGATCAAAAACTTCTCTATTCTCTAAGAGAGGAATACTCTAACATAGGGGTTGGCAAACATTTTCTGTAAAGGGCTGTGTAGTAAATGCTTCAGATTTTACCAGCCACTCGGACTGTCGTAACTATCCAACTCCGCTGCTGTAGTGCAAGAGCAGCCATAGGAAATACATGGAAGAAGTGCGGCTGCATTCTGATAAAGCCGAGCCTACAAGAAGGTGAGGCTGGCTAGACTTGGCCTGCCAAACATAGCTTGCCAGCAGCTGCTCTGTTACCAGTATACGCTCAGTAGCTTATAGCACAGTGACTTTTTATATAGAAATCATTCAATAATGTGAAATTGTTATTCAGGAATTATATTCAGTCGTATGTATAATAATGTCATGTATTATGCATATGTATCTAGATAAATATATAGTAGAGACACGAAGATAGTGTGTGTGTTAGTTGCTCGGTTGAGTCTGACTCTTTGCAACCCCATGGACTATAGCCCATCAGGCTCCTCTGCCCATGGAATTCTCCAAGCAAGAATACTGGAGTGGGTTGCCATTCCCTTCTCCAGGGGATCTTCCCAATCCAGGGATGGAACTCGAGTCTTCTGCATTGCAGGAAATTTCTTTACTGACTGAGTTATAAGGGAAGCCCAAAGATAGTAAGAAAATGTAATAAAATAATGGAAATAGCCATAATCTACTGATCACCTAGGAATGTTCAAAGTTATTTCACTTGATTTTGACAATAGCCAAAAGAAATGAGTACTTGAAGTTCTAAGAAGTTAGGTAGCTTCTGCAGAATTACCGAGAGGAAATAGCCACCATAGCAACAATAGCAACCAGCATTTATTGATATTTGATATTGCATTGTGAACTTTATATGCAGTATTTAAAATTCTGGTCACTAATTCCAGTGGTGGTGGTGGAGTGGGTGTGTGGGGGGTGGAGGTGGGGCAAGAGGTCCTGTGTGGTTTCCACATATATCCAAGCAATTCTCAGAGACCAGCTGGGTGTCCTACAATTCAACTCAGTTCTGACACTATCTGGAAATGCATGCATCAGATTCCACAGGTTAAGGGTTCAGTCCTATAATAAAGTCCCCGCACTCCACCCCCCAGTTCAGATGTGAGGCTCAAGACCAGGTTGACACGTGTGCTTCTGACTAGCTATAGATTGGATGTTCCAAGGATGCCCTCCTTGGGCTCAATTAGTTTGCTAGAGTGGCTCACAGAGCTCACAGAAACATTTTACTTACTAGATCCCTGGTTTTCTTGTAGAAGGATGTAGCTCAGGAACAGTCAGCTGGAATTGCAGCACAGAACATGGGGGAAAGGTGTGGTGCTTCCAGGCCCACTCCAGCAGCCCAGTCTTCCCATATTGCCACGTGTACACCAACCTGAAAGATCTCCAAAACCCTTCTTTTGGGAGTTTTTATTCAGGCTTCATTAAATATGTATGATTGATTAAGTCATTGGTCATTGAGTAATTAATTCCACCTCAGCCCCCTCGCAACCTTGAAAATCAGAGGGTAGACTGAAAGTTCCAACCTTCCATTCAAAGATGCTTCCTCTGGAAACCAGCCCCAGCCTCTCTTTACCTAAGGGCTTTCCTAAAGTAACATCATTAACATTACAAAAGACATTTTTTATTGCTCTCCTCTCTTAGAGAATTTTGATGGTTTTAAGGATTCTGCCAGAAACTGGAAGATCAAGGATGTATTTCTTTTTATAAGTCAGTATCACAGCATTGTATAATTTAATTTGATCTATATAACATCCTTCGAAATAAATAGTACAGTCTCCATTTTGTAGATATATAAAATGAGATTCAGCAAGTTTAAGTCATTTGCCTGATATCACCTAACTTGTAAGTAGTAAAAAATAGAACAAGATTTGCCTGATTCCAAACCCTAACAGAGTGATTGCTCTGTTCTACTCTGAAGCATTTATAATTGCGCGTGACACCTCCAACGTTAGAGTCTCACAGTGGAAGAATGAAATATTTATGCTGAGAGGTTGGGATTATTTGATTTATTCAGTAAAATTTAAAATAATTCAATATAAGAAGTCCTTTATATTCTGGTCTTTTCTATGTATCAGCCTGTCTGACAACTGTTTTCTCCAAAATCTCCCAGGTCATCCCAGGTGGAGGGGAACTCATGACCTTTTGTGCAAGCCATATGAATTTTCTTTCTTTTTCTTTTACTTCATGGCACCGCCCTGCCCTTCCAATCCCTCAGAGTACACTTACCTGTCTTTTCCACTTATTTGATGCTTGATCTGCTCAGATACCTTCACGCCATGAATTCTTCTTGCTTCTACTGACTTGCAATGAAATCTACATTCTGTATAATTCTGGTGGAAGAATCATTGTGGTGCTTTTTTACACAGCACTTGATAATGATATTAAAATGTCTATATACGCCTTTTCTTTCTCCTCACTGAAATGTTTAAGCACCAAGTTGTCATATCTTCTGTTTCTCCATCATAAAAAATAGTAAATCTAAAAATAAATGGCTATTTAATTGAGTTGAAGATACCAATAATAAATAATATTGTAAAATACATGATTAATTTTTTAAAAAACTGTGCTTGGTAAATTGATGTATTCCTGTGATCCCCTGGAGGCATACATTTAAGGAGATGGAAGAGTCTATGGAAGAACAATGGAACAAGAATGCTTTACACAAGAGTCAACTAAGCATAAAAAAGAATCTCAGGACCAGGATTCATTTTCTGCTTTTTGTATATTAAATGAAAAAGTTCAGTAGTAAAATAAGCAACTGAATTATGTCACTGCTTTAGAGATCCAAATACCAAGGTACAAAGCATGCATATATTGTTCACTCATAAAACTGTTATTTAGCAGTTGTCCCAGCCAGAACTGAATCAATTAATAATAAGATCTCCTTGTGCATATGGCACTGTGCTAGGCATTTATAAGGGGGCTGGAGGTACTTATTTGTATTTAATTTCTGTTCTTAGGAAGCTTACAGTTAAGATAAATGCATTGAAAGAGGCATACACTTCCATGTATTAATGAGAGGTCTAAATGATAGGATACAGAATGTGGGGGAAGAGAAGTACAAAACACTTGAAAGTGTTTTCTTGATATTCTGTATTTTGATGCCACTTTGAATTGATTTGTAGAAAGGAGAGAAGATGAGTGGGACTGGAAAAGCTGAAAAGAGGAGAATAGAATGTAAATGTCCTTGGTGGGAGGGCTCAGATCGTGAACTTCTTTTGTATTCTTTTGCATCACCAGCACATACCTAGAGCGATCAATAGGTGCTTCATAATACGCTATTAATTTTCCTTGAAATAAACACGCTGTTCACTAAAGGCTCTGCATCCTATTTCACTGACCCTGCTGCCTCTTCAGGCTTGCTCTCCTTTCACTTTTCTCTCTCTCTTCTGTCAAGATATAATCTTCATGATTCCTCATTTATCCTATGATCACTCAGATGACCTCATTGGCTTGTTGAGATTTCATGTTCTTCCTGACTCTTTTTGTGTTCTGAAAGCTCAGCTGCATTTTCTCAACCTACAAAGAGGGACATAAAAAGCAACCAACAGTCGACAAGCCAAGACTCCCAATCTATTGCTGGCTGACATAGACTAACTGCCCCAAAATGCTAGGTCCCTGCTACTGATCTACAGGATTTGGCATAAGCAGGGAAGATTTCCAAACCCACACAAAGAAGAATCAATTCTGTTGGGAATTTGGCTTTGACACTCAAAGGATTTATTTCAATATATAAAATACTCTTGGCATTTGTTTAGGCTTAAAAGCAAAAAAGCTAAACAAAAGCTATAGATTGTGCATGTGTACGTTAGTCACTCAATCGTGTCTGACTCTTTGTGATCCCATGGACTGTAGTCCACCAGGCTCCTCTGTACATGGAATTCTCCAGGCAAGAATACTGGGGTAGGTTGCCTTTCCCTTCTCCAGGAGAATCTTCCCAGCTCAAGGATGGAACTCAGGTCTCTCACATTGCAGGCAGATGCTTTACCACCTGAGCCAACAGGGAAGCCCTGAATTGAACTGGTATTAACTCTAAATTGTTACTGTTATCTGAATTAAATTCACCCACTCCAGTTCATTTTAGTTTTCTGATTCCTAATATATCAGCGTTCACTCTTGCCATCTCCTGTTTGACCACTTTCAATTTGCCTTGATTCGTGGACTTAACATTCCAGGTTCCTGTGCAATATTGCTCTCTACAGCCTCAGACTTTACTTCCACCACCAGTCATATCCTCAACTGGGTGTTGTTTTTGCTTTGGTTCTGTCTCTTCATTCTTTCTGAGTTATTTCTCCACTGATCTCCAGTAGCATATTGGGCACCTACCGACCTGACGAGTTCATCTTTAGGGTCCTATCTTTTTGCCTTTTCGTGCTGTTCATGGGGTTCTCCAGGGAAAAATACTGTGGGCAAAAATCCCTTAGAAGAAATGGAGTAGCCATCACAGTCAACAAAAGAGTCCGAAATGCAGTACTTGGATGCAATCTCAAGAAATGACAGAATGATCTCTGTTCATTTCCAAGGCAAACCATTCAATATAATGTTAATCCAAGCCTGTGCCTCAACCAGTAATGCTGAAGAAGCTGAGTTGAATGGTTCTATGAAGATCTACAAGACCTTTTAGAACTAACACCCAAAAAAGATGTCCTTTTCATTATAGGGGACTGGACAGAGTGTCTGATGAACTATGGACGAAGGTTCGTGACATTGTACAGGAGACAGGGATCAAGACCGTCCCCGTGGAAAGAAATGCAAAAAGGCAAAATGGTTGTCTGAGGAGGCCTTACAAATATCTGTGAAATGAAGAGAAGCAAAAAGCAAAGGAGAAAAGGAAAGATATTCCCATTTGAATGCAGAGTTCCAAAGAATAGCAAGGAGAGATAAGAAAGCCTTCCTCAGTGATCAGTACAAAGAAATAGAAGAAAACAACAGAATGGAAAAGACTAGAGATCTCTTCAAGAAAATCAGAGATACCAAGGGAGCATTTCATGCAAAAATGGGCTCAATAAAGGACAGAATGGTATGGAACTAACAGAAGCAGAAGATATTAAGAAGAGGTGGCAAAAATACAAAAATATGTACAAAAGTACAGAAGAACTGTACAAAAAAGATCTTCACGACCTAGATAATCACGATGGTGTGATCACTCACCTAGAGCCAGATATCCTGAAATGTGAAGTCAAGTGGGCCTTAGGAAGCATCACTACGAACAAAGCTAGTGGAGGTGATGGAATTCCAGTTGAGCTATGTCAAATCCTAAAAGATGATGCTGTGAAAGTGCTGCACTCAATATGCCAGCAAACTTGGAAAACTCAGCAGTGGCCACAGAACCAGAAAAGGTCAGTTTTCATTCCAATCCCAAAGAAAGGCAATGCAAAGAATGCTCAAACTACCACACAATTGCACTCATCTCACATGCTAGTAAAGCAATGCTCAAAATTCTCCAAGCCAGGCTTCAACAGTATGTGAACCATGGACTTCCAGATGTTCAAGGTGCACTTAGCAAAGACAGAGGAACCAGAGATCAAATTGCCTACATCCACTGGATCATAGAAAAAGGAAGAGAGTTCCAAGAAAAACATCTACTTCTGGTTTATTGACTACACAAAAGCCTTTGACTGTGTGGATCACAATAAACTGTGGAAAATTCTTCAAAAGCTGGGAATACCAGACCGCCTGACCTGCCTCTTGAGAAATCTGTATGCAGGTCAGGAAGCAACAGTTAGCATTAGAAATGGACTTGGAACAACAGACTGGTTCCAAATAGGACAAGGAGTATATCAAGGCTATATATTGTCACCCTGCTTATTTAACTTATATGCAGAGAACATCATAAGAAACACTGGGTTGAATGAAGCCCAAGCTGGAATCAAGATTGCTGGGAGAAATATCAATAACCTCAGATATGCAGATGATACCACCCTTATGGCCAAAAGCGCAGAAGAACTAAAGAGCCTTTCAATGAAAGTGAAAGAGGAGAGTGAAAAAGTTGGCTCAACATTCAGAAAACTAAGATCATGGTATCTGGTTCCACCACTTCATGGCAAACAGATGGAGAAACAGTGGAAACTGTGGCAGACTTTATTTCCTGGGGCTCCAAAATTCCTGTAGATGGTGACTGTAACTGTGAAATTAAAAGATGCTGATTCTTGGAAGAAAAGTTATGAACAACCTAGATAGCATATTAAAAAGCAGAGAGATCACTGTGCCAACAAAGGTCCTTCTAGTCAAGGCTATGGTTTTTCCAATAGTCATGTTTAGATGTAAGAGTTAGACCATAAAGAAACCTGAGTGCCAAGAATTGATGCTTTTGAACTGTGGTTTTGGAGGAGACTCTTGAGAATCCCTTGGACTTCAAGGAGATCCAACCAGTCCATCCTATAGGAGATCAGTCCTGAATATTCATTGGAAGGACTGATCTTGAAGGTGAAACTCCAATACTTTGGCCCCCTGATGCAAAGAGCTGACTCATTTGATAAGACCCTGATGCTGGGAAAGATTGAAGACAGGAGGAGAAGGGGACCATAGAGGATGAGATGATTGGATGGCATCACTGACTCAATGGGCATAAGTTAGAGTAAACTCTGGGAGTTGGTGATGGGCATGTTGGACTGGTGTGCTGCAGTCCATGGATTCGCAAAGAGTCGGACACGACTGAGAGACTGAACTGACTGACTGTTACTGTTAAAAGTGGAGGACTGAATGCTCTGGTGATGCAACCTTAGAGATGTACCACTGGAAGGTGAGAAGCCAAAGTTCAAGGGTAAACTACACAATGATATGCTTTTAATATTGGTCCCATGTCTTATATTAAATCCTCTTATATCTGAATTTTCCTTCTTTTTCACTTTTTGTGTCAGATGAATAAAAAAATCATTACTTCTCTCTCAGAAATATCTATAAAATGAATATCTTTTTTCATCCATGCTGACACTATTTCGGTTTGCTTTGCTTAATTGTTCACTTTGTAAATACCCGATCAAAATGATTTTACCAGCATCTACCCCTTCGTGTAAGTCTTTGTTCCATACCCCTGCAGGAGTTCTGTTATTTGTCCATGTTTCTTTATGTTAGTTCTCCACCCTGATGCAGTTCATATGTTAAGGCCCAAATACCTGGTGTAATGGCATTTGGAGATGGAGCCTTTTGGAGGTGGTTAAATGTGAATGAGGTTGTAAGAGTGGAGTCCTTATGATAGAATCAGCACCATTAAGAAACACCAGAGAGCTCTATCTTTCTCTGCCATATGAGGATACAACCAGAAGTTGATCCTGTGCGAGCCAGGAAGAGAATTCTCTGGAGAACCTGACAATGCTGGCACTCTGGTCTGGGAATTCTAGCCTCCAAAACTGTGAGCAAATAAATTTCTGTTTTTTAAACTACCCAGTCTATATATTTGGTTGTGGCAGCCTGAGGAGACTAAGAGCTTCCTAAAAAAATAAACTTTAATGCTGCTTCCTTGATTATAAACCTCTGCTTTGTCAGGGTAGGTTTCCTATTTCTAGACACGGAGTACAAAGCTCCTGAGAGGTTAATCCCATTGAACCTATGAACGTTGATTGTGATTTCACACCTGTGTTCTCAGAGCCGCATTCACACTGTACTTCCTACAGCAGGAGCTGTAGTAAACAGCTCTTGCCCTGTTACTCCTCAAGGCATTTACATGCACTGTATGGGGTGTCCTAGGTGAGATTGTGGTAAAGAATCTGCCTGCCAAATGCAGGAGACACAGGTTCAATCCCTGGATTGGGACGATCCCCTGGTGTAGGAAATGGCAACTTACTCCAGTATGCTTGCCTGGAAAATTCCATGGACAGAGGAGCCTGGAGTGCTACAGTCCTTGGGGTTGCAAAGACTTGGACACAACTAAGCACGCACGCACTATTACCTTTGCCTTTCCTTGTGTCTTATTTGAAAAAATTCCATGCAGGTCAGATTTCATTGTCTTAATGAAGTATAATAGGTGATCATTGTGTTCCCATACTGTTTTGTTCACCAAAGTGATAGCAGTTGTTAGACTGCAGGGGTACATCATTACTGTCAGTGGTCATAACTGTCTGCCCCTCAGAGCTATGAGGGCTGAAAGCCAAAGTGCCTTTTCTTACTCATCTTTATGTTTACACCCCCCACTCCCAGGAAAATTCCTGGTGTAATTTAGATATTCAATAAGTATTTATAGATGGATAGATGGAAGGAAGGAAGAAAATATGGAAAGAAGTATTGAATACATGGAAGGAAGGAAGTAGGGAAGGGAGAAAGAAAAGGGTTAGAGGTTGGCAGTTCAATGACCTATGTTAATTTATTTGTCCTTTTCTCTCCTGGGAAGCCCCAAGCAATGTTGCTTTCTAAATGAAAAGATGAAAATACTTTATTACCTTAGTATCCCAACCAATTGTCGTCCTCAGTCCCACTCGCCTAGTTCCGTAATTTTGGGTAACACAGTCTTGTCTAACTCAATGAAACTAAGCCATGCCATGTGGGGCCACCCGAGACGGTCGGGTCATGGTGGAGAGGTCTGACAGAATGTGGTCCACTGGAGAAGGGAATGGCAAACCACTTCAGTATTCTTGCCTTGAGAAGCCCATGAACAGTATGAGAAGGCAAAATGATAGGATACTGAAAGAGAAACTCCCCAGGTCGGTAAGTGCCCAATATGCTACTGGAGATCAGTGGAGAAATAACTCCAGAAAGAATGAAGGGATAGAGCCAAAGCAAAAACAACAGCCAGTTGTGGATGGGACTGGTGATAGAAGCAAGGTCGAATGCTGTAAAGAGCAATATTGCATAGGAACCTGGAATGTTAGGTCCATGAATCAAGGCAAATTGGAAGTGGTCAAACAGGAGATGGCAAGAGTGAATGTCGACATTGTAGGAATCAGCAAACTAAAATGGACTGGAATGGGTGAATTTAACTCAGATGACCATTATATCTACTACTGTGAGCAGGAATGCCTTAGAAGAAAGGGAGTAGCCATCATAGTCAACAAAAGAGTCCAAAATACAGTACTTGGATGCAATCTCAAAAATGACAGAATCATCTCTGCTCATTTCCAAGGCAAACCATTCAATATCACGGTAATCCAAGCCTATGCCCCAACCAGTATCGCTGAAGAAGCTGAACGGTTCTATCTTTTTGAAGGTGAACTATCACCTT
Organism: Cervus canadensis; assembly: GCF_019320065.1. Lineage (NCBI taxonomy): Eukaryota > Metazoa > Chordata > Mammalia > Artiodactyla > Cervidae > Cervus > Cervus canadensis. The sequence continues at coordinate 43,183,546 of NC_057387.1, read as the reverse complement.
TTAGAACTATCACCCAAAAAAGATGTCCTTTTTGTTATAGGGAACTGGAATGCAAAAGTTGGAAGTCAAGAAACACTTGGAGTAACAGGCAAATTTGGCCTTGGGGTACAGAATGAAGCAGGGCAAAGGCTAATAGAGTTTGCCAAGAGAACGCACTGGTCATAGCAAACACCCTCTTCCAACAATACAAGAGAAGACTCTACACATGGACTTCACCAGATGGCCAACAATGAAATCAGATTGATTATATTCTTTGCAGCCAAAGATGGAGAAGCGCTATACAGTCAGCAAAAACAAGACCTGGAGCTGACTGTGGCTCAGATCATGAACTCCTTATTACCAAATTCAGACTTAAACTGAAAAGAGTAGGGATAACCACTAGGCCATTCATGTATGACATAAATCAAATCCCTTATGAATAAACAGTGGAAGTGAGAAATAGATTTAATGGACTAGATCTGATAGACAGAGAGCCTGATGAACTATGGATGGAGGTTTGTGACATTGTACAGGAGACAGGGATCAAGACCATCCCCATGGAAAAGAAATGCAAAAAAGCAAAATGGTTGTCTGAGGAGGCCTTACAAATACCTGTGAAATGAAGAGAAGCAAAAAGCAAAGGAGAAAAGGAAAGATATTCCCATTTGAATGCAGAGTTCCAAAGAATAGCCAGGAGAGATAAGAAAGCCTACCTGAGGGATCAATGCAAAGAAATAGAGGAAAATAACAGAATGAGAAAGACTAGAGATCTCTTCAAGAAAATCAGAGATACCAAGGGAACATTTCATGCAAAAATGGGCTCAATAAGGACAGAAATGGTGTGGACCTACCAGAAGCAGAAGATATTAAGAAGAGGTGGCAAGAATACACAGAAGAACTGTACAAAAAAGATCTTCATGACCCAGATAATCACGATGGTGTGATCACTCACCTAGAGCCAGACATCCTTGAATGTGAAGTCAAGTGTGCCTTAGAAAGCATCACTATGAACAAAGCTAATGGAGGTGATGGAATTCTGGTTGAGCTATTTCAAATCCCGAAAGATGATGCTGTGAAAGTGCTGCACTCAATATGCCAGCAAATTTGGAAAACTCAGCAGTGGCCACAGGACTGGAAAAGGTCTGTTTTCATTCCAATCCCTAAAAAAGGCAATCCCAAAGAATGCTCAAACTACCGCACAATTGCACTCATCTCACACACTAGTAAAGTAATGCTCAAAATTCTCCAAGCCAGGCTTCAGCAATATGTGAACTGAGAACTTCCAGATGTTCAAGCTGGTTTTAGAAAAGGCAGAGGAAACAGAGATCAAATTGCCAGTATCCACTGGACCATTGAAAAAGCAAGAGAGTTCCAGAAAAACATCTATTTCTGCTTTAGTGACTACGCCAAAGCCTTCGACTGTGTGGATCACAATAAACTGTGGAAAATTCTGAAGGAGATGGGAATACCAGACCACCTGACCTGCCTCCTGAGAAATCTGTATGCAGGTCAGGAAGCAATAGTTAGAACTGGACATGAAACAACAGACTGGTTCCAAATAGGAAAAGGAGTAAGTCAAGGCTGTATATTGTCACCCTGCTTATTTAACTTATATGCAGAGTACATCATGAGTAATGCCCAGGCTGGAAGAAGCACAAACTGGAATCAAGATAGCCGGGAGAAATATCAATAACCTCAGATATGCAGATGACACCACGCTTATGGCAGTAGTGAAGAGGAACTAAAAAGCCTCTTGATGAAAGTGAAAGAGGAGAGTGAAAAAGTTGGCTTAAAGCTCAACATTCAGAAAACTAAGATAACGGCATCTGGTCCCATCACCTCATGGGAAATAGATGGGGAGACAGTGGAAACAGTGTCAGACTTTATTTTTCTGGGCTCCAAAATCACTGCAGATGGTGATAGCAGCCATGAAATTAAAAGATGCTTACTCCTTGGAAGGAAAGTTATGACCAACCTAGATAGCATATTAAAAAGCAAAGACATTACTTTGCCAACAAAGGTCTGTCTAGTCAAGGCTTTGGTTTTTCCAGTGGTCATGTATGGATGTGAGAGTTGGACTGTGAAGAAAGCTGAGCGCCGAAAAATTGATGCTTCTGAACTGTGGTGTTGGAGAAGACTCTTGAGAGTCCCTTGGACTGCAAGGCGATCCAACCAGTCCATCCTCGAGGAGATCTGTCCTGTATGTTCATTGGAAGGACTGATGCTGAAGCTGAAACTCCAATACTTTGGCCACCTCATGCAAAGAGCTGACTCATTGGAAAAGACCCTGATGCTGGGAGGGATTGGGGACAGGAAGAGAAGGGGACGACAGAGGATGAGATGGCTGAATGGCATCACCGACTTGATGGGCATGAGTTTGAGTAAACTCCGGGAGTTGGTGATGGACAGGGAGCCCTGGCGTGCTGTGATTCATGGGGTCGCAAGAGTCGGACACGACTAAGTGACTGAAATGACTGACTGACTGACTGTTGACAAAATGATTTTTCACTCCCACTGTTTTCTACACACTGATGAAATGCATAAGAAACTGCATTCTTAAATGAAACAAGCCCAGTGAATAATTATTAGAGAAAAAAGATACTAGTACATGATAACAACCCACTCACTTTGACCTCTGGAGCTTTTTTAGTTAGAACAGGACTTGGATATTGTTATGAACAAAAATGCAGAGTCCATGTGTCAGGAGAAAATTGAAGAAATAATCAAAAGGCATTTTTCTTCCTTTATATTTTAACAGTTGCTTCTTCTCACATCATGTGTAAAAGGCTACCTATATGATTTTTTTTTTTTTAGTTTAAGATAAAATATAGGAGGAAGGAAAAATTATATTTAAGACTCACACCACCTGTAGTGTGTCTGCCCTCTAATAGAGATGATGTAACTTGTCCCAGTGGGGATAGAGCAGTTTCTCCTCTTGGCAGAAACTAGTGAAGGAAGTAGGAGGTGTGAGATTCCTAGTGCAAGACTCATTTAAGTTTACCAGAGAATCCAGAGTCTTTAGAAATGCAGGAAAAAAAAAAAAGAAAGAAAGAAAAAAAATGTCTAGGGCTCAGGGACTAAAGAAAGCAACATTTGTTGACATAAAATAGAAGGAGGTTCTGTTTGTTTTTGGATTGTTTCCATGTTGGTTTTGTTTTTTTGTTGATGAGCAGTGGAGCTAATAAAATAAAAAGGAGTTAAGTGAATGGCTGGGTGGAAGAGGCAGAAGTCTAATCTGGTGGAAGTATCTAACCGAACGATTTAAGAACAGAACATGGGGTATAAAATGACAAATTGAGCATGTGGATCTACCATCCCTCTCCCTCAAGTTCCAGTAGAATGAAAGAAAATATATATGCACACATGATTAATACCCTGATAGTGCTGTCAGGTGGCTTCTCCGGTGGCTCAGAGGTAAAGAATCCGCCTGCAGTGCAGGAGTCAAGGTAACATGGGTTCAGTCTCCGGGTCAGGAAGGTCCTCTGGAGGCAGACATGGCAACCCACTCCAGTATTCTTGCCTGGGAAATTCCATGGACAGAAGAGCTTGGAGGGCTACAGTCCATAGTGTCACAAAGAGTTGGACACAACTGAGGTGACTTAGCACACGCGCATGCTGACAAGTGAGAAAGCAAGCAGGCAGTGCTTGAGGGCTTTAAGGAAGTCTCGGAGACTGAAAGGAGAGTCGTGAAGAAAAGGAGAAGAGTGATCCATTGGCCCAAAACAGCAGAGTAAGTTCAGTCTTGGAGTCCCAGAGAGGTTCTGATCTTCTTTGGTTCAGAGTCAAACTAGAAAGAGCCAGAGCAGGCTGGAGGGCAGTCAGAGATGTTAGCCACGCATTCCCAGTGTGGAGCAGAACCGAAGAACGGACAATGGGAGATAGAAGATAGAGATAAAAATGGGATAACTGACATCAGCGGAAACAGATAAGTCAAGACACAGAAGAGAATTCTGTGGAGACTAGGGGAAAAGTACTGGAGGATATAAAGGAAGAGATTGGTCAGTGTGATTAGGACATTTGCTTTTTCTGCTTGTTGCTTGTGGAAGTTAGGTTCCTGTGCTGTCTTAGAGACTGGGAGATCTGGGCACTGTTTCCTTTGATGATTACATCTCAAGGGCCTTTGAGAAAGACATTTTGGGAGTGTGAAACTGCTAAGAGGCTAGGAGAAGATTTACAGCTCATTGTGACAGAATTTACAATTGCAAGTTTTCTAAAGTAAAGTGAAAGTCACTCAGTCATGTCTGACTCTTTGTGACCCCATGGACTATACAGTCCACGGTATTCTCCAAGCCGGAATACTGGAATGGATAACCTTTCCCTTCTCCAGGGGATCTTCCCAACCCAGGGAAGGGAGCATTTCTAAAGTAAATGCTCTAAGAAAAGGGAGTTCAGGAAGAAACCTGGCTAAGGCCATCTTGGTCATCACTATGCATTGAAAATGGGTACTGGGTAAAGGTTCTTGATGGAATGTAAATTGCCTTTCTTTAAATTGCAATAAAATATCTATATTAATTTCCTGTTGCTGCTGTAACAAATTTCCACAAGCTTGTCGTAACATTTCTGAAAATTGGATTTCTCACTGGGGAGAAAATCAAGAAGTTAGCAGGACTGATTCTTTTTGCAGGCTGTGGTGGACAATCACTGCTTTGTCGTTTCCAGTTTCTAGAGGTTGTGTTCATCCCTTGGTTTGTTGCCCCTTCCATTTTCAAAGGCAGCAGCATACCATCTTCTCTCTTCTCTGACCTCTGCTTCCATTGTTAATTTGCTTCTCTGACCTTGATTTTCCTTCCTCTCTCTCTTTAGAGACCTGTTGCTTTCCCCCACTCCAGGTAATCCAGGATAATCCCCCCACCTCAAGATCCTCAACTTAATTATATTTGCAATGTCCTTTTTGCCATGAAAGGTGCCATATTCACAAGTTTTGAGATAAGGATGTGCGCTCTTTAGGGGCCACTTTTCTGCCTCCCCCTACTTTTGTAGCATGCTGTTCATTTCCTGCCATTAATTCACGATCACTGATTTCATATTTTACATCTCTCACCCCCATCTCCCCCCAAAGGTGTAGGAAAGAGGCCTGGGAAATAACATTTATACACACATATGCATGTGAGCATACATCACAGGACACTAACAGCAGCTTTCACCAAAACTGACAGTTCTCTTCTACTGTACACCTGAGTCCATGTCTGCAGGCCCCGGGGGCATGATTTCCCCCAGGCTGGGGACTTGCTGGCCTCTCTTCTCCTCCCCAGTATATATAATCCCCAGGGTATCTAATCCTGGTGCCTATCCAGATGTGTTTCTCATGAGGATGCTGGATTCACCTGCAAATTTCCATGCAATGCCGAGGCCTCTGGTTTCGGGATTTTAATTTCACTGGATAATGATCTTGGTGATTTTAAACATTTCCTGTTCCTTGTTAAACTGCCTGCCCGATTCAGCTCCAAATAACAGCTTTAAGTATACAAGTGAAAATTTAGCTTCTAGTATTTAACAACTACTATAATTTTAAAATCTACTTTCAATTAAGTAACCTTGTAATTCTGAAAAGTGGTTGTGCTCCAAAGAAGTGCTGAAATGCCAACTGAATACAAGTCCACTTTATGTCTGGCAGAAACTGTAGAGTTGTCATGTGGCTTAGCAATGAAAATCTCATTCAGTAGTGCTACTGACATGACTGGTATAGTGCAGCATTTAATATTTGTCTTTATACATCTCCCCATGATGTCAGAACAATCTCCAGTAATCAAAAGAAATGAAGAGAGCTAGAATAAAGTATTTGTTAAATCTAAATATATACAGTTGACATTTTTAAGAAAATGTGCCTAAGAGATGTATTGATTTAGGAAATGATCATTTATGAATCTGGAAGCAGGGTAGCTTTTGAGGTTATGACAGTAATTTCTTTTCTGTTGCCAAAACTCTATACATGGAGTCAGTTTTCCAAAGAGAAGGATAGTCTCTAAGGCAACACCCCTTTTAGGGATTTATTCTAATATGAATCAGTCATTAAAAATCAAGTCCAAGCTTCATAGCAAAAAAAAAATTATTTAATATTTAAAAACTATGTTTTCTTAGGTGAAACTGGTGTAGAGAGTTGACCTTAGAAGCGAAGTGAAGAACTTACTCAGGGTGCTTGGAAATGTTATCTGCATTATAATAAACTTGAAATTCATTCATTTAACCCTTACTAGACATTGACTAGCTCCAGATGATTGCAGTCATTAGAAAAGAGAAAATTGCTTTAAAAAGAATACAAATCTACCATAATTTCATATATTAAAGGTGAACCACATCTGTCTTTTAAAATGAAATAAAGAACAAGTTTGTGGTAAACAAATAGCTTTTGTTCCCCTGGCAATATTTATCTCATAATTGTTTTTTTTTTCTTTTTTAAAAAAATAAGCATTATTGAAATTATTTTAGCAAAACTTCATATTTTTGCTTATTTATTTGTAAGATTATATTTCAACAGATGTAAGTCAAAAATGTGCAAGCTTGATTTTTTTCTCTTTGTTATTTTCTCTTAGTTTTTTTTCAGATCATCGCTCAGCCTTGGAGAATTATTTTGATAAGAGAGAGGTCTTTGAGAGGGTTTGCAGTGCTTCATGGCTTGTGCAAGCAGGCAGGCAGTTTTCTTTTTGTCTTTTTATCTGGTCAAGGACATTTACATATTATGTCAATAAGCACACAGAAATTTACAGACTGGGGTTGAGCAAAAATGGCTTTTTCTCAATAGACACAGAACTAAAAATATGAAATCGAACACATTCATATTTGAGGAGGCTCAGCCTGCGTTGTGCACATTCTTCTTTTTAATACATATTTTTTTAAAAATGCCAGGGGAAATTTAAACAATGTTAATCAAAGCAGAAATGCATTGATGGCATGTGTTGATTTCATTTCAACCCTTCAAGTTCTACAATGGACAGAGCTGTGGTTTACATCTAGCCCATGGGGCCAGGTTTGCCACTAACCCGATTGTTGACTCCCTGGGGATTATACTTTTCATTAGTAATATGGTTCTGTTGTCCCCATTAAAAGATACATACTTAATTCAAACTTTTAAAGAGTGTCTGAAAACATATATTTAAACACATTTATCACATATTACAAAGAACTTTTTGAGGTAGTCAAAAAAGATTTCAAGAGAAGGAAAAAAAACCCTTAAAAAAAAACTGTACTAATGATCAATGACATTGTTTTGATATAGTGTGGTAAAGTCTGTTAGCTGACTATCTTTAATCTGTCAATTTGAATTGATTTTTCCAATAATTAACTCAATACTAAGCAAAAGCAATTCCAAATTCCAACATAAAGTTGTAATACCAAGCCCGGTGTGGATGCATTCAGGCTAACTCCTCATAGCTAACAGATTTCTGAATGTGGCTTTTCCTTTTATGCAGAGAATGGACTGATTAGTTTCTCAAGCAATAAACATTTTTTTGGTTTCTGAAACTGACTACTTTGTTACCTCTATTACACACAGATCAGCAGACTGTGTTTGATAACAAAGGTAGGAGCTAAACTCGTCATAGTTGTTGCCAACAATTTATGAAGGAATAATCCAGTTCATAGGAAATGAGGTACTTCAAGTATTCGACGAATAGAAGGTTTTTCTCTGTCAGTATGGATTCAGCTTCAAACATGTCTCATACTGATCTCTAGACTATTGCTGTATGCCATGTTGATCCATGCAGGAATAATTGTAAAGAGTTTCCAGGATTTCTTTTACTATCAGAAAAATCACCCTGGAATCACTTTGCTTGTGGCTTATAGTGAAAAACATCAGTCTGAGCATTTTGAGCTTACAGCCATGGATAAGGTGTTTAATTTGTTTGGTGCTGGGTTCTGTGACCTGAAAAGTAAATTGCTTTTGGGAGGAGTAGTGGGAAGAGGGATCTTATTATAGAAAAAAAAAAAAAAGATGTTCTCAACAGCAAAGATTTTTAAGGTTTAAATGTTGTTTTTAGACTCATTGGCTTGACCCTCCTAATCAGCCCCCTCATTGTCATCCCATGAAAGTATGTGGTTTTTAAACTGATGAAACAGGTGATGCCTTTTCTCTGTTGCTGTTATGAAAATATCCCAGTTCCCTGGAAGAATTGCCAATAGTTTAAAATTAATGTCATAATTTTTATTTAAATTGAATGGTAAATGCATATAAAACATTTTAAAATTTTACATACCCTTTGACCCAGAGAATTCACTTTTAAGAACATGGATTAATCATGAGTCTGAGCCAAGATTTTTCTGGCAGTTTAGGTGTTAGTTGCTTAGTCGTGTCCAACTCTTTACTACCCCATGGTAGTAAAGGTACCTTTACTACCATCTCCTCTCTCCATGAACTTCTCCAGACACGAATACTATGATGGGTTGCCATTCCATTCTCCATGCTGACAGGTTAAAATAGGTAAAAGTAAGAACAATTTGAATACCCAGTTGTGGTCTGCATAAACATATTGGGGTTTATATAACCTAGCAAAGATTTAAGTAAGGTAGATTCATTCTTTGTAGCAATGATAAATTCATGTAGTCAGTAAAAATGTATCAAGCACCTCCTATATGTCAGTCATTTAGGTATTGAATATAAAGCAATAAGGAAGACAAAGTTGTAATCTCACTGAATTTCCATTATGTGTAGAGGATTGACATCCTCTCGTTATGTATAGAGGATTTATGTGTAAAGGACAGAAATGGTATGGACCTATCAGAAGCAGAAGATATTAAGAAAAGGTGGCAAAAATACACAGAAACTATACAAAAAAGATCTTCACATTTCAGACAACCACGATGGTATGACCACTGACCTAGAGCCAGACATCTTGGAATGCGAAGTCGAGTGGGCCTTAGGAGCATCACTGTGAACTGTGGTAGTGGAGGTGATGGAATTCTAGTTGAGCTATTTCAAATCCTAAAAGATGATGCTGTGAAAGTGCTGCACTCAATATGCCAGCAAACTTGGAAAACTCAGCAGTGGCCACAGGACTTGAATAGGTCCATTTTCATTTTAATCCCAAAGCAAGACAATGCCAAAGAATGTTCAAACTACTGCACAATTGCACTCATCTCACACACTAGCAAAGTTATGCTCAAAATTCTCCAAGCCAGGCTTCAACAGTACATGAACTAAGAACTTCCAGATGTTCAAGATTGTTTTAGAAAAGGCAGAAGAACCAGAGATCAAATTGCCAACCTCTGTTGAATCATCAAAAAAGCAAGAGAGTCCCCCCAAAACATCTACTTCTGCTTTATTGACTATGGCAAAGCCTTTGACTGTGTGGATCACAAAAAACTGTGGAAAATTCTGAAAGAGATGGGAATACCATACCACCTGACTTGTCTCCTGAGAAATGTGTATGCAGTTCAAGAAGCAACGGTTAGAACTGGACATGGAACAACAGACTGGTTCCAAATTGGCAAAAGAGCACAACAAGGCTGTATATTGTCACCCTGCTTATTTAACTGATATGCAGAGTACATCATGCTAAATGCTGGGCTGGATGAAGCACAAGCTGGGATCAAGATTGCCGGGAGAAATACCAAGAATCTCAGATATGCAAGTGACACCACCCTTATGGCAGAAAGTGAAGAAGAGCTAAAGAGTCTCTTGATGAAAGTGAAAGATGAGAGTGAAAAAGTTGGCTTAAAACTCAGCATTCAAAAACCAAAGATCATGGCATCTGGTCCTATCACTTCATGGCAAATAGATGGGGAAACAATGGAAACATTGAGAGACTTTATTTTTTTGGGTTCCAAAATCACTGCAGATGGTGACTGCAGCCATGAAATTAAAAGATGCTTGCTCCTTGTAAGAAAAGCTATGACCAACCTAGACAGCATATTAAAAAGCAGAGACGTTACTTTGCCAACAAAGGTCCGTCTAGTCAAGGCTGTGGTTTTTCCAGTAGTCATGTATGGATGTGAGAGTTGGACTATAATGAAAGCTGAGTGCCGAAAAATTGATGCTTTTGAACTGTAGTGTTGAAGAAGACTCTTGAGAGTCCCTTGGACTGCAAGAAGATCCATCCAGTTCATCCTAAAGGAAATCAGTCCTGAATATTCATTGGAAGGACTGATGCTGAAGCTGAAATTTGGCCACCTGATGCGAAGAACTGACTCATTGGAAAAGTCCCTGATGCTGGGAAAGATTGAAGGCAGGAGGAGAAGGGGATGACAGAGGATGATGTTGGATGGCATCACCTACTCTATGGACATAAGTTTGAGCAAGCTCCAGGAGTTGGTGATGGACAGGGAAGCCTGGCATGCTGCAGTCCATGGGGTCGCAGAGAGTAGGACATGACTGAGCAATGGAACTGAACTGATCGAGGATTGACAGTGATAAGATAGGATGTTTAACTTATATTTTAATGGAAAAAGTGAGCAGTCTTAGCATGAGTTCCCTGGGAAGCGAATCCATCAGTAGATGGCTTGTGTGCTATTATTAAGTTATTATGATATGTAAGCCCAAGCAAAAGCGAGGGTCAAGGAGAGTGAAGCAGGGAAGAAAGGAGAATCAACAGGAGATGGCATTATTCTCCAGGCAAGAATCCTGGAGGGGGTTGCCATTTCATTCTCCAGGGGATCTTCCTGACCCAGGGATCAAATCTGTGTCTTTTGCATTGCATGCAGATTATTTACCAATAGAGCCACTGGGGAAGCCTGATCCATTATTGATCTGGTCACTACTAAATGAAATCAAGGACTAGATCAGTGAGACTGAGTTCTCTTTGTATTATATTATCTGGACTCTGGAGCTGAGTGTTGAGAGTAGAAATAAAATGTATCTACTGTTTTCTGTCTCCCACTGGCCAGTTCTTTCCTAAAAGAAGTTAACTTTTGCACTTATTCTTTCGTGGTTTCATCTGTGAGCATCCCTGGGGCATGTCAGGTGTGCCTGTGTGAAGAAGGTGAGTGCACCCAGAAGATGCCTGAGCATTTGGTGCATGTTGGACATTGACTGAGCAGTTCAAATAGTTCTAAAATTAGTATAATGTCTGGAAGAGAATATATTTTCAGAATTAATTAATTTGCAGAGTTATCTTTGTTTTCTCTAAGATGCTAACATATAGTTTAGAAATATTTTATAATTTCAAAATTTTAAATATTGGTACATGCTGTGCTTTATTGGACTTCCTGTTAGATGATAAGTTTTGTGAGGGCAGGATTATGTATGCTTATTCATTACTGCATTGCCAGCCTGGCACATGCCTCTTCTGAAAGTATAACTTGCTACCTTTCTAGCAGGAGTTAAAGGAAAAAGTGTATTCTAAGCTATAAATATGGAAATTAGCTAGCAGTTAAATTCACTTTAAAAATGAACCTAATCTTTAAAATTCTAAGCAGAAATATTTTGAGATAAATTAGGGAAAGGGGAGGGGAATCCTTGTCAAAATTGTAAAGATGACTGCAGGATGGAAGCCCCTCCTCCCTAGCTCCCAGTCAGTTTCACAGATACACTGAGGTGGCAACAGTGGCCAGTTTATAGTGAACTGGACAATGTTCTTTCTTCATAGCTTCCTTCACTCGGGCGTATTTCACTCAAATATGTAGAATGAAAATAAACACATTTTAAAGAAACACAGAATGCAAGCCTGATCTTCCATATTCAAACTCTGTGCCTCAAGGCTTTCAAGTAGAATTGTTCTTTCTTTGAATGTTTTTCTCATCACCTCTTCTTTTGCCAGCTAGCCGACTCAGTTTTCAGGCTTTGGAACAAATGCCATTTCCTCTGAGAAGCCCTCCTGTCTGTCTTTTTCTACCATCTCTTAGCACCATGATTTCTCCAGGATACCTTTCAACTGTCCTGTAAATAAATAACAAGTAGGAAATTAGCTGTTCAGACTCTGCCTTCCCTATAGAAATATATGGTCTACTAGTCAAGATGTTGTCTCCCTTGGTCATCTCCCTGTCTCTAATGCTTGGTACATCTTTGAAACATAGGATGCACTAAAATTTATAGATATTAAAAATTATGGTCACAGAAAAAATTCAATCTTAGCTACTTTTCGGAAGAGTCTTTATTTAAAATTATAAACTGAATCAGGTAACTCAAAATTTAAGTATTTATAAATGGGAAGAAAACAAGTTAAATCTCTGGCAGCCAGAGATACTTCTAGTTACACTAAAAATATCACCCAGTATCTTATTAATACCCTGTCATGCAGATATGATCGAGTTAACTTACCTCACAAGAATAATGAAAATCTGTCATATATCAGCTTCTGCTTCAAGTTAGGCTCTGATGCCAATTGTGTGTCTCTTTTTAAAGACTGTAATTCTTTAGTTTTTATATTGGTTCAGCACAAAGTTATAGCAAACTACAGAATTCTGCTACATTTACCAAACACTGCATAATTTCTGTCTAATTATACAGAACTAACGTGCAACCTCTCTGTGTTAATAATAAAGCAATTAACCTGAAATACCAAATTGGTGTGAGTTCCTTGACTATTTTCTCATTACCACAGTCTGTTTCTGGTTTTGAACAATTGTACATTGTACTTTATAAATGTTAGTTTCAGATAAAATTTATTTTTCCATCTATCACAATAGCCTTAACACTTATTACCTCCAATTTTCTCACCTTTCCCTTCCCTAAATTTGTGGGTGTGAAAGGTAATGAGGAGTTCATTATAAATCAGATGAATTATGGACAATTAGGAATGTTAAGAGACATGATATTATATCATCATAGCCCTTTGCATTTACTATTCTTTTTTTAATACCAATAGATCTTATGGGAGGCACTTCCATTGTGTCTGACACTTCTGATGTTATGGTGTCAATGAAAGTATGTATGAAAACCATTACCTTGTCAATTTCATGATGTCAATGGCAACTTGATGTCAATGAAAATGTATAAGGTTCTTCCATTATCATTGTAAGAGCTTCTCTAGTCTTCAATATATGAAAAGACACTAGTCTGTAAGAAAGACTTAACTACCTGAAATTGCTGCCTGCATTTCTTGAAATTAAAGCTGAGATACTGCACTATGATTTCTCTTTACAGCTAGCATTAACAAAAATATATAGAATCACAAATAAATAAGTGGTTATTTTTATGACTAAGAATGTAAAATTACTTAACTGCTTTGAATTTTTAGAATTCAAATGGCTGGTACACACAACAGGGAAAATTCTTGGTTGAAAGTGAAAATAGTGAAGAGAACTTCAGCTGTAGACAATGTTGCATTGAAAATGCCCTATGAAACACTCACAAAAACAGGAAGGTCACTGGAAGCAATTACTTTACCTAAAATTATGCCCATAAAAAACAGCAGTGTCCTTGTTTTGATATTGAACTGTTTCATATAACGATTTTCTCAGATGAGAGTAATCATGGTATATCACTCATCTTAGATAAATTCACACTTAGGTCCTTATGTAATAAAATAAGTATGGATTGCCTTGTATTTTTCACACGATTCATGTTTTTTTCCCATATGTACAGTGTGGTTCAACAAGTTTCCCTCAGTTTTTTAATGACTCTTTAGTCATAAATTTTGCCCCAGTTTGCTTTAGCAGATATCGAGTACTTGTAAAATTATAATACTTGAATGGGTGCTTTTTCCATGAAGAACACACACACACACAACTCAGATAGTGGCATCATTTGCTTTATGTTCTAATCATTTGAGATGATAGGATTTGTGAATTTACACAATATTAGGAATATGATTATTTTCAACAGTTTCCTATTTGGTCTGTGGCACATGGAATTTTTAGAATGAGAAGGAATTAGTAAAGTTTTAGAATATGTATTGTATGTGTATGTGTGTATGTGTGTACCTCTCTGCCTTCAAAAACCTGACATTATAAAGTGGAATAAAAGTATATAGGTAGATTACAATTTTAAGAGATGCATTTTATTTAGTTTTTAAGTGTTGTATCCTGAAGTCTTAGGTGACTTCAAAGAAGAGAGAGATGTCACTTGAGCTGTCTTAGAATAAGTATAGGGTTTCCTAGGTAAAGAGTGTATGGATTGCCATTACTGGCAGACAAATGAATTGGTACATAATAAAAATTTTATCCATATATGGGTAAATGATGTGTATTTGTGTTTATAGAATCGGGTAACCATATTATGATTTGATTCATAGCCATAAAACTTATATCTCATTTTAAATTTAGGGTTAAAATGTGTTTTGTCTATATAATCTGGATTTAAATTTAGCAGTTTCTTCTTATCCTTTGTTGATTGTTTTTAAGGGCATTGCAGTGTTTGAAAAAAGGACAGAAAGTCATCAAAGCTTTCAAACTTTAAATGAACCTGTTTGTTATTTGTAGCAGTTTTGATGGAAATTTGATACAATAATTTAAACCAGTTGGACTAGATATGTTTTTTTTTTTAAATTATGTATGGATTTCAATAAATTGTGTTATACTCTGTGATTTCCTATTTGCAGAATAATCAAGAGTTGGCTACATTTTGAAGCAGATTTGTGTGTGTGTGTGTGTTTGTGTGTGTGTGTAAGGATATTGAAGATTATGGAAACTTTTCTAAAAACACTATTTTCTTCCTCATGCCATGAACCAAAATGTGATACCATTAAAAAGACAACCATCAAGCTTAATAGTCCCATTCAAATATGGAATCCCTGTAGATTAATTCTGATGGATATATAATGTACTTATTATTTTTACCCATATGCAGGACTGTATAAGGGGCTAAGAGTGAAAGAAGAGAGAAAAAGAGAATGAGAATCTTTGTGTTTTATTCTTGCTTTTGTCTTTATCATCATATATGTCTATCTATATGATATATATAATATGAATACATACAGACAATTTAGATCTATCATCTGTCTATAAAATATAGATGTAAATCTTATAGATATATAGAGATCTACAGATCTATCTGTATATTTAGAGATGGAAGAATAAATTTTAAAAGCAATTAATAGAAAGGAAAGAGAAGAACAAGAAATTGTTGTAACTTGGAGGAAATAAAATTAAACATTAGGTTGAAAAGCTCTGCTCTCAACTATGGGATCTGGCATCTCTCCAACTGGAGAAGACCCTTTCAGAAAACATGCTTTCCTCCTCAGTGCTCTGCTTTCCCCTTTGTAAGAATGGAAAGAGAAAGCGCCACTAGGGGAGATGTTCTCCAAACGTATTTCACAGTTTTCCAGTTCTGAATCAGGTACATCCTTACCCAGCTTGACTCACATGCCTGCAGCATTTCTTCACACCCCAAATCTAGGGTGTTGCAGGCAATTCAAATGGTGTTTTCATTTGAAAGACAATAGTGATGCTGAAAAGAAATCAGAACTGCTCACCTCAAAACATGAATCAAACGGTAAAGAGGGGGCGGCAGTTAAAAATATCCCCAAAGCCTGACTTGGGAAAGGAGATTGTCATTCTTTGCCCAGCGTAAGTGGTTTGGGTAAAGCTCGGTGCCTTTTCTTGTATTAACTTATAATAAGCTTTCCTAATCTTTCTGTTTTATTATTATCAAAAGGCAAAGGTGCTGAAGGATAACGTTTCATTCCAAATGAAAAGTTGGCCTCCTCAGCTAAGGCAAGTGTTATACTTGAGGTCAAGGACTGTCTGAATCAATAGTACACTGTCCTACATAGTCCAGGTGACTATGTAGTGACTCAGTTCACAAAGTCCAGGTTCATGTCAGCTGCAAGAGAACTCTTTATAAATACCTTGCTGTCATCCATTTTGTAAAACTGATTAGCAGCAAATTACTAGACACTTTTCTATCAATGCAACAATATATCTTGATGTGCTAAGTGATTATGGGGGGATGTTCTTCATATTTAGCTGTTTATCAAATATTTTTGATATATATTTATTTTCAAGCACAATTTAGAAAATATTAACTAGAGTTGCTGCATCTACAGAAATTTTAAGCCACTTATTTTGTTTCCAATTAAACAAATGTATTTCAAAGGTGGTGAAAACTGATTTAAATATTCAATATCTGTCACACAGCCACTTTATAATGCAAAATAATTTATCTGAAGTGAAATTCAAAATTTAAAAATAGAGTCTCTTTTGCCAAGCATATAATAGTTAATAATGCCTTAATTTTTCTTTTTAAAAAAAGCATTTTCTTAAACTGCCATATTTAGCACACTAAATTCCAACTTAAAAATAATTTTGTATAGTATTGAGTAATTCCATTGAGCCAAGTATATCTAATCATGATTTTCCCAACATTTATCAAGAACTTAAAATATACTAGGGATTATTTTATCCTATTTTGTTTACTACTATGAAGTAGAGGTTATTATCTCCATTCTGTGGATGAGAAGACTGATAATAAGACTGAGTTACTTTTCCTAAAATTATCCTGGCTATTAAGGTCTATAATTGGAATTTACACTTAGTTTGTGTAATTACACAGCCAATGTGCATTAAACCATGCCATTCTTTCTTAGAATTAGAAACATTGTAAAATCTAAAAAACACTCCTTGAAGTATTTTTGTATTCTATATAAGCCTGGTTCACATGGGTAGAATTCTATTTTCTAATTTTTAGTGTAAGCAGAGTACTACAATGTGGAAATCTAGAAGTGGAAAGAGAGGTAAAGAAGCAGGGCAGTTAATGGCATCTGTGAATTTTAGGAGTAGAGATAATATTCTCAGTCCGTGTTACTTATGTATGGTCCAAGGCCTGGTGACTTGTCCCCACTCCAGACCTACCCAATTAGGATCTGCATTGTAACCAGATGATCACAAGATCCACGGGCATGTTAACTTTTCAGAAGCACTGGTCAGGTGACTGATTTGATCTAATACAGGCTGAGTTAGTCTTTTCACTCACTTTGGCGAGTTTGAGTTGACCTGCTGTGCTGTCTGTAGACCTGAGACTCTGTACTGGAATGAAGACGGAGATTGCTCAGGAGGGATTGCCATGTGGTTTAGAAAGGCTAAGGCCCCAGCAATCTTTCCAGCCGGACTCAGGGGAAATCACATCAAAGCAGTAGAGACTTGGCAAGCTGCCAACATTGTCACCCTAGCTTCTTTTTCTTTCTTTTTTCTCTTTTTGTCCATACCTGTGTCTAATGTGCACATATGCTTTCACTATAGTTCCAGTCTGGGCATGAAGGGAATACAGTTGCATGATGTCAAAAGAGCAAATTGCAGAAACATAACTGGTGAGGCAAGTTATTTTTAATAATGAATCTTGGTGAAGAAGTGAACAAGTATTTCAGAGAGGAAGACAGAGAGAGAGAGAGAGAGAAAGAGAAACACACTTGTGATATATGGGTGAAAATTTAAGGAAGTTACCCAAGACCTCTCAGAATTAATATCTGTTTGGAATCCAAATTAAAACCTAGTTTGCCACTCAAGCTGTAGGATTATTTTTTTATCTGAACATATAATTTTCACACTATTAAGAGAAAGAAAATATTGGCTACATGTAAATCTTTACTAGTAAAAGATTTTGATATATTAATAACTTTTATTGAATTAAAGGGGTCTGACATTAAATTATAACCTTAACTGTCATAATAATATGGCATAATAGCAAAATTATGATTAAATTATTATCAGTATGATATCTCTCACAGGTGAATCTCCTAGCTAGATAAAAAAAAAAACCTACCTTGTTCATTATTTTACCTTCCCAGCGAGTGTCCTACAGTCATGTCACAGATTCATATAATGTCCTTGAGAGCTGGATTTTCTGTTAGAAACTCAGTTACACTGAAGTATGTGAAAATTCACAGATGGCAAAGTGGAATTTCTACTGAATGTACATTTGATGTGATTATGTGTCTCATTTATTCTAGCCACAAATGAAATATTTTGCACTTATGAACTGTTCTGTAGTTAAACTTGTTTTGGTAGTAGAATGTGAATAATGATGAACTGGGTTGAAAACTTTAAAGCTGAGGGACACCTTGCCCTTTTTACTCTGTGAACATAGATATTCCACTGCCCCTTGAAACACACTATTCTTGATGAGGTGCCATCTTTTTTCCTTTTTACTTTCAAGTTTAGAGAATACATGTTATGATCAAATATATGCCAAGGTTATCATTAATGATTTAAAGAAAGGAAAGAAAAGAAAGCTTACATTTATATAGCATATACACAGAGTAAAACTTACTTCTATATTACATGTCATATAATCTTTACAATAATTTTTGAAATATGTATTTTTACCTTGACTTACATATGAGGAAGTCAGACTTAGAGAGGTTTAAATGCTTTGCTCAAGGTCACATAGCTAAGAAGTAGTAGAACTACCAGGTAAGACTTCATCTAGGTTTTGAATGTTTAGTCTATTTTTAATTTGTTAGCTCATTCATAAAATATGTATTAAACACCTATTATGTTCCAGGTACTGTGCTATGTACTGGTGTACAATAATGAGCAAAGAGAAAATGTTTGTCATTTCTTAAAGTTTACAGTCTAATAGTAGGGAAAGAAGGGATGTGGGGCAGGCAGTCAATTAAGTGGGAAAATTGAGTAAGGGCTATAAAGAAGAACTCAAGCCAGAGGACCTTAATGTACTGGGAGTCATCAATATCAAACTAAGTTATTGAACTGGGATTTGAAAGGAAAGAAAAGGAGATAACTTCTGAAACAAAAAGTGTGTGTGTAAAAGGGATGTGGGCTTCCCAAGTGGCGCAGTAGTAAAGAATCCGCCTGCCAATTCAGGAGATGCATGAGACCCGGGTTCAGTCCTTGGGTCAGAAAGATCCCCTGGCGTAGGAAATGGCAGCCCACTCCAGTATTCTTGCCTGGAGAATCGCATGAACAGAGGAGCCTGGCGGGCTACAGTCCATGAGGTGGCACAGAATCAGACACTACTGAGTCTGTACACACAAAAGGAATGTGGAGTAATGGGATTTCCCAGGCAAGAACACTGGAGTGGATTGCTTCTTCCTCCTCCAGAGGATCTTCCCAACCCAGGGATCCAACTCGCGTTTCCTGTGTCTCTTGCATTGCAGGCAGATTCTTTTACTGAGTCACCGGGGGATCCCTTTGAAACACTGGAGCAGCATATATCAAAATCCCAGTGTGGCAAGAAGTTTGATAATTTCAGAGAAGTAAAACAATTGTTTTACTTTATTTTACCTTTTTGTTGTTGTTAAAAAAAGAGAAAAAGAACAAATGGTCAGTGTAGCTGAAGCATAGAAGGCACAAGGAGTGGATTGATAAAGTAGAAGGAGCGACAAACCTGGCCGTGTATGGCCTTCAGGACTCTGAAAGATTATGTCCAAGGCAATGGAACGCAGTTGAAGAACTCTATTATGGGTTTTCAGGGCTTGCTGAAAATGCCAAGATTTGCATTATGTGCTCCCTGGACCTGACATGGGACAAGTAGATTGAAAGGTAGGTAAGCAGTGATGGAGATCAAGAAAAATGAGATTTGAGACAGGGCTGGATTACTGACTTCTTAGATATACACAACTCTTTATTTTTTTTAAAAAAAAGCTTACTGCTATATTTGTGAACATATTCGTATCCCACTAGTTCTCGATTTATCAGTTTCAGGCATTGTCTCCCTGCTGTGTTTTCTGAACATTTTAAAACTCCCCGTTTTATTTCCCACTATTTGCTCATTTTGATAGTATTATAATGTTAGTTAAATCGGTGATTGCATTATTACATTATTATGACTTTGTAAACATTATTTCCTGATGCTCATGTAAAGAATTATGATTAAAATTTTTGTTTCATGTAACTCCTTGTTTTCCTGGAATAAATAATTGTCTTCATTTTTCACTTGCTTAGATTTCTGTAGATCTGCCCTTTCAGTTTGCCAAATGTTTCAATGCATAGCTTTAATTTTTTCAAATTCACAAGTGCATCAAATAATCTACAAGTTCCACTTTTTCTCATAGAAATCTCCTGTTGACATACCTCTGTCTCTTCTTCCCACCTGTATTAGTTATTCTCCAAGCCAGTTGCTTAGCTGTTGAACTGGCATTCTTCTTTATTATCATCACAGAATTTCTCTGTTCTCCTCTGAAAAGTCCCATGCCATTCTGACTTCTCCATATCATATATACTCATTTTCTTCTTGTCTTTAGAATCTTATAGTAATTCATCTGATCTCTATGTTGAGAGTATTTTGAGACTCTAGGATTATGGAACTGTGAGTATTAAACATATTATGATATATTTTTAAATAAATTTTGGATGCATTAAATGTATAGGTTCAAATTTTCCTAATATTGTTTTTTTAATAACTCTTCCCTCTGATCCCTCCTATCTCTGCTTTCAGACTTCTATTAACCAGATGTTGGCTCTCATGGGCCCAATACCAAGTTCCATTTTTCTCATTAAAGTCCCTCCTTTCTTTATCTTCTCACTTCTATTTTATGTATGTCTTCATTTTTGTTCTTTTTATGAGAGTGTCTGATTTTTTTCAATTTCATATTTTGTATTAATTTGATAACCATGTTTTTTATTTCAAGTATCTTTTTCTCCTATTTTCTTTGATTTATGTGTTCTGCTATTTTATTTGGACACAATATCTCCTTATTATCTCTGTCCCAGAGAAAATTTTATAGCTTTAATTAAAAAAGTATTTGTTTCCCTGTGTCTCTATTTTCACTTTTGATTATTTTAACTCTATATTTCATACAAGAAACTTTCCTTAAATATCTTCTGCTCTATGGACATATATTCATATTTCAATGGTTCCATACCTGTAATGGTTAGCTTATATGATTTATATCAACCCTCATATTGATAACAACTGTAAGGAAAGACATTTCAAAGTAATAAAAATTTCAACTACAAGGAATTAGACTAATTCTGAACTTATATTCACATATTACCTCAAAACACATAAAAGAAAACTTAAAATAATTACAAGGAAAATAGATTAGCTCACAGTCATAGTGGTGAAATTTCTCCCCTTTCAGTAATTGATAGAAAAGGTAGACAAGAAATGAAAAATATTTATTTTAGGAGATTACAAATTTTTTTTAAAGTACAGTTTAAATAAGATAGGGGTTTGGGATGCCAACCCACATGCAGTCAAAAATCTGGATACTGCCCTCTTGTATCAAAAACAAAAACAAAAAAATTGATAGATGACCTACTCAAGGGCAGGAAATTGAAACAGTTCAGATAGAATCAGGACTCAGACCCTAATTCTTTTGATTCTACATGCTGTGATCTGTAATTGAACATGAACGTTCCCCCTTACTTATTTTATTTAAAGATCTGTAAAATGAAAATAAGGGCTTCCCAAGTGGCACAGTGGTAAAGAATCCAGCTGCCAATGCAAAAGATGCAAGAGACACGGGTTTGATCCCTAAGTTGAGAGGGTCCCTTGGAATAGGAAATGACAACCCACTCCAGTATTCTTGCCTGGAAAATTCCATGGACAGAGGAGCTTGGTGGGCTACAGTCCTTGAGGCTACAAAGAGTCAGACATGGCTGAATATAAATGAATCTGTGCAGTTCAAACCTGTGTTTGTTCAAGGGTCAACTGTATATAGAATAGGATTTCAATAACATGATTGAAAATGGACTCCATTATTAAAATAACATGAATAAATTTATCTTACATATATATGTGTGTATATAATTGTAACCCATAGGCACAAAAATGCATTCTTCTCAAATATGCATAGAATACTTACAGAAACTAACAACATGCTGAGCCATAATTGTAGTTTCAGCAAAATTGAAATCATATACAGAGATATAATATTAGCATAATGAAATTAAGCTAGAAATAAATAATCAGAGAATAACTAGAGAAATTCCTATTATTAAGACAGTAACAAAGTGAAAAAAAATAGGTTGAACTGAATGATAATGAAAATACTAAATATCAATACTTAAGGAATTCACTTAAAGTCATGGTTTAAATAAATGTGTACAGCCTTAAATTCATAAAATAGCAAACAAAAAAAAAAAAGAAAATAAGTGATATAAGCATCAAGTTCAAAAAATTGGCAAAGTAACTACAAATTAAACATGAAGCAAATTTTAAGAAGAAAAAAATAAAGAATTGAGATTGCAATAATAGAAACAAATGTACAATAGAGTGTCAATAAACCTGAAAGTTAGGTAGCTTTTTTGTTTTCTGTTTTTTAAAAGATAACCAAAATTAATAAATCCTTCTAAGACTGATGAAGGAAAAATTAAGAGAGAACACAAAATGTCAACATCAGGAATGATAAAGGTACATTACTACATATTACACAGGCACTAAAAAGATCATTAGAAGCTTTTGTGAACAACTTGATAACAATAAGTGTAATTAAATAAAGTAACAGACATCTGCTTTTGTTCAAAAGGTCAGAATTTATTCTCTTACCTTAAGTAAGGAGGAAAAAAAAAAAATCATAAAACAAGACACTGAAAAACAGATCATGCCAGACCGTGATCCCTGAGAGAAGGGAAACACATGAATTGATCCCTGTACAAGCGCAGATTACTTGCCATAAGCAGGTTTCATGTTTCAGTACAAGGAGAGGGAGTTCAAGTGTTCTTCCACATTCCATATAGAAGAACAAACATGAATAAAACCACACATTTGGACTTGGCTGGTGGTCCAGTAGTTAAGAATCCACCTGTCAGTGCAGGGGACATGAGTTCTATCCCTGGTTTGGGAAGATTCCACTTCCCGCAGGCCAGCTAAGTCCATATGCCACAACTACTGAGCCCACACTTACAGCCCATGCTCTAGAGCCTTTATACAGCAACTACTGAGCCTGTATGCTGTAATTACGGAAGCCCACACTCTAGAGTCTGTGCTCTGCAACAAGAGAAGCCACTGCAAAAAGAAGCCCAAGCACCACAATGAAGAATAGTCCCTGCTCACTGCAACTAGAGAAAGTCTGTGCACAGCAACGAAGACCCAGCACAACCAAAAATAAATCAATAAATTTAACAACAAAAACACACATGTTTTCAGAAATTATGCAAGTGAGATCATGGAGAGACATCTTTACGGTAAGGGAAGAAAATTGCTAACCAAAAATTATATATCCAGCAAAAAGATCTTTCAAATGACGAAAAAATAAAGATTCTTTCAGAGAAATGAAATCTGAGACAATTTTTCAGTAGCACTTCTGCACTACAGTAAAAAATGTTAAGACAAAAACTATTCAAGGAGAAGGAAGATTATACAAGACAGAAATTGGAATACATACACAAAAGAATAGCACAATGAATTGTCAATTTAAGATATGTATTTTTCTAAATAAAAGGCCTTTTAAGCATTAATTGACTATATACACAAAAATAATAATGTATTTTCAGGCTTAGAGCATAAATAGAAGTAAACTGCATGATAAGAGCACACAGAAAAGAAGTAGGGAAGTGGAAATATTCAATAAGGTTTTCAGGCTGTATTTGAATTGCTATAGATATCATTTGAAGATATACTATGAGTAATTAAAAATGCAGTTTGTGAACCTTAGAGGGACCACAAAATATAGAAAAAAAATACAATAATGAAGATAAACTGAAATTGTAAAAATTAATGTAGGAAAAGAAGGATAAAAGGAAAATTAACAAAAAGCACATGGGATAAATAGAAAACAAACACCAGGGTAGTAGATTTGAAAACGGGGCAGCATTTGTCAATAAGGTTAAAAAAGCTATACCTAACATTTCTGTGTATAAAATCTTCACAGTACATATACATAGATAGGTTAAAAATTAAGAAATGGAAGAAGGAATACTTGCACATACTAATCGCAAAATTGGAATGCCTCTGTTAATGTCAGACAAAGAATACTTCAGAATGAAGAAAACTACCAGAAATTTGATGAAGGGGTTAATTCACCATGAAGACATAGAAGGTCTAAATGCATGTTCACATAGTAACAGAGTTTTGAAATACATGAAACAAAAACTGATCAAACTAAAAGAAATAATAAACACACACTTACAATTTCAAGAGATTTCGATGACTAATAGGACAAGTGGATGGAAATTCAATAAAGAAATAGAATACATCAGCTCTATTATCCAACTTGACGTCACTGAATTTATATAGCATCCCTTCCTTTCAACTACAGCATAGTACCTATTTCAAGTTCATAAAGAACATGCAATAAGACCAAATACCCATTAGACCCCCCAAAAAAGTCTTAGTGATTTTAAAAGGGTTAAAATTATACAAATTATGTTTTCAGACCATGACAGAGTTAGGACAGAAATAACAGAAAAATATCTGCAAGGTCCCAGTATTTATAAACTGAACAATACATTCCCAAATAACCCAAAAGTCAAGGAAAAAATTCACAGATGAAATTAGAAAATATTTTTAGCTCAATGAAAACATAAAGCATGTCCAAATTTATGGAATATAATTAAAACTGTTCTATTAATAAAAAGAATGTTATAGAATTATATTTTTCTGTTAGAAAAGTAGAAAGAACTAAAAAAAATTAGCTTACACCTTAAGAAATTATAAAAAGCACAACTGAAACTCAAATAGATGAAAGGGACAAAATCCTTAGAAAAACTGACAGAAGGAATAATAAATCTTAATAGTCCTATTATGTTTAGAAACATTGATTTGTAATTTCAAACCTTCTCACACATAAACTCTGGTAAAGATGGCTTCACTAGTGAATTCTACCACATTTTCATAACCTTTCCTGGAGAAGAGAAAAAGACTGAGCATTTTCTAACTTAATGTACAAGGCAGGTTTTATCTTGATATGAAACCAGACAAGGACATTAAAGAAAGGAGAAATACAGGCGAATCTAACTAATAAATATAGATGCAAAATAGCAAACACAATTACCAAAATATATGCAGCAATTGAGTATATTAGGTAATGCACAAGCAATTTGAATTTTTCTAGGAATGAAAAGCTCAGTAGTGTCTGGCTCTTTGCGACCCCAGGGACTGCAGCACACCATGCTTCCCTGTCCATCACCAACTCCAGGAGTTTACTCAGACTCATGTCCGTTGAGTCGGTGGTGCCATCCAGCCATCTCATCCTCTGTCATCTTCTCCTGCATTTAAGCTTTCCCAGCATCAGGATCTTTTCCAGTGAGTCAGTTCTTCGCATCAGGTGGCCAAAGTATTGGAGCTTGAGCTTCAGCATCAGTCCTTCCAATGAATATTAAGGACTGGTTTCCTTTAAGCTTAAATGCTTTGATCTCCTTGCAGTCCAAGAAACTCTCAAGAGTCTTCTCTAACACCACAGTTCAAAAGCATGAGTTCTTTGGCACTCAGCTTTCTTTATGGTCCAACTCTCACATCCATACGTGACTACTAGAAAAACCATAACTTTCCTTCCAGGGAGTTAGAGTCTTTTAATTTCATGACTGCAGTCACCATCTGCAGTGACTTTGGAGCCCCCAAAAATAAAGCCTGCCACTGTTTCCACTGTTTCCCCATCTATTTGCCATGAAGTAATGGGACCGGATGCCATGATCTTCATTTTTTGAATGTTGAGCTTTAAGCCAACTTTTTCACTCTCTTCTTTCACTTTCATCAAGAGGCTCTTTAGTTCTTCCTCACTTTCTGCCATAAGGGTGGTGTCATCTACATATCTGAGGTTATTCATATTTCTCCCGACAATCTTAATTCCAGCTTGGGCTTCATCCAACCCAGCGTTTCTCATGATGTACTCTGCATATAAGTTAAATAAGCAGGGTGACAATATGCAGCCTTGACGTACTCTTTTTCCTATTTGGAACCAGTCTGTTGTTCCATGTCCAGTTCTAGCTGTTGCTTTCTGACCTGCATACAGATTTCTCAAGCGGCAGGTCAGGTGGTCCAGAATTCCCATCTCTTTCAAAATTTTCCACAGTTTATTGTGATCCACACAGTCAAAGGCTTTGGCATAGCCAATAAAGCAGTATTAGATGTTTTTCTGGAACTCCCTTTTCTGGAAAGTAGTGGTTTTCTCTACTTTATTCAATTTAAGTCTGAATTTGGCAATAAGGAGTTCATGATCTGAGCCACAGTCAGCTCCTGGTCTTGTTTTTGCTGACTGTATAGAGCTTCTCCACCTTTGACTGCAAAGAATATAATCAATCTGATTTTGAACTTGACCATCTGGTGATGTCCATGGTTAGAGTCTTCTCTTGTGTTGTTGGAAGAGGGTGTTCGCTGTGATGAGCATGTTCTCTTGGCAAAACTCTTAGCCTTTGCCCTGCTTCATTTTGTACTCGAAAGCCAAATTTGCTTGTCACTCCAGGTATCTCTTGGCTTCCTAGTTTTACATTCCAATCCCCTATCATGAAAAGGATATCTTTTTTGGATGTTAGTTCTAGAAGGTCTTGTAGGTCTTCGTAGAACCATTCAATTTCAGCTTCTTCAGCATTACTGATTGGGACACAGACTTGGTTTACTGTGATAGTGAGTGGTTTGCCTTGGAAATGAACAGTTATCATTCTGTCATTTTTGATATTGCACCCAAGTACTGCATTTTGGACTCTTGTTGACTATGATGGCTACGCTGTTTTTTCTAAGGGATTCTTGACCACAGTAGTTGATATAATTGTCATATGAATTAAATTCATCCATTGCAGTCCATTTTAGTTCACTGATTCCTAAAATATTGATGTTCACTCTTGCCATCTTCTGTTTGACTGCTTCTAATTTACCTTGATTCATGGACCTAACATTCCAGATTCCTATGCAGTATTGCTCTTTAGAGTGTCAGACTTTACTTCCACCACTGGTCATATCCTCAACTGGGTGTTGTTTTCACTTTGGCTTCGTCTGTTTATTTTTCTGGAGTTATTTCTCCATTCTTCTCCAGCAGCATTATTGGGCACCTACAAACTGGGGAGTTCATCTTTCAGTGTCCTATCTTTTTGCTTTTTTGTACTGTTCATGGGGTTCTCAAGGCAAGAATACTGTAGTGGTTTGCCATTCCATTCTCCAGTATTCAAGCTTAAAAAGCAAGGAATTTCTGACACGTGCTTTGACATGCATGAACCTTGAAGACATTATGCTAAGTGAAATGAGCCAGACACAAAGGGACAAATGTTACATGATTCCTCTTCTATAAGGTAATTGGAGTAGTGAAATTCATAGAGACAGAGAATAAAATGTTGGTTACCAGGTGCTAAGGGTAGGGAATGAGAGAGTTTTGTGTGCTCAGTCATGTCCAACTCTTTGCAGCCCTATGGACTGTAGCCTGCTAGGCTTTATCGATGGGATTCTCCAGGCAAGAATACTGGAATGGGCTGCCATTTCCTCCTTCAGGTGTTCTTCCCAACCCAGGGATTGAACTGGCAGCTCCTGTGACTTCTGCACTGGCAGGCGGATTCTTTTCCCACTGAGCCACCTGTATAGCCCAAGTGTAGGGGAACTGGAAAGCTGTTGCTTAGTGGGTATAGAGCTTCAGTTTGGAAAGATAAAAAACGTTCTGAGAGATGGTTAGTGGTGACAGTACCACAGAGATGTCACTGAACTGTATACACTAAAAATGAATTTTATGCTATGACTATTTTACCACAGTAAAAACATGAGCCACATAGCATTGAAATATTTATAATCATGTTTATAAACTAGGCAGTAGTTTTTCATTTGTTGTTTTTATTATTATTGTATACCATTGTTTGATTGCAATTGTGTATGACAGTATGGTTTGCCAAAAAGTATGACCAAATGTCTATACTCTTGGCCCGAATTTGTTATAAGAAACTGGGAATAGAATAGACAGTAATGTTTCTAGTTACATTTGCATTTTGCATGTGCTTGTTTGCACACACATATAATCAAACTCAAAAACATAACCTGGAGATCAATTCAGTGAAAAAAATTCAAATTTATTTGAACATATCAATTAATCAGCATACCTAAGATAATAGTACCATAACTAAAAATATCTATGTTTGTCTATTTCAGATCATACAATTTCAGACAAAGGGAACAGAACCTACTGTTTTCTTTGTAAGTTCCTGTATATTGTAGAATTTAATATTGCAAAGGCCAGAAGCTCTCTTTGTTATGTTTGCACTAAGCACTCTTGTTTTGAGTTAGTCATCCTTAGTCTAAGCATTAACTTTTACCAAGTGGAATATAATTAGGGGTGCTTTTGTCAATAGTTCAGCACCCTCTGCATCTTATTAGGTAATTTCTTTGTCGCTGGTTGTGTTTGTAACACTTTCCAGCCAGTCTCATCAATGAGTTCCATTAAGAACTCCTTTATTCCTCTTTTCAAATCATTATAAAGTTGTTAAATAAAACCAAGCTGAACAAAGAACTGCTTGGCAGCTCATGAGACACAAAACCTGAACGGAAAATGGAACCATTTATCATTTCTCTACTCACAGATTTTTATCCAGTATTCAATGTATTTGATGGTACTTTTATGTAGGGCAGTTGAAATTATTTTTGTTAGTTGTATTTTGTGATGTTTTAAATTCCCATCTCACTTAACACAATAATTTTCACATATAGGTCTTTAGTAAGTCACAGTGTAGAATGAGAGGAAATGGCTCAGTTTAGAAAAGCTGTTAGGTTTCAATGCTAACCAAATCCTTTGTAGATAGGGGAAGCTTTGAAAGAATAGAGCCAACTTCAGGCCAAATACTGTGATGAATAATTTGATGCAAAAATAAGAATATTACAGAGGTAGGAATAGGGAGAGGAATAACATTTGAAGAAAAGTGTCATTATTTTAACTGGGAGCTTTTAGATAAGAAATTAGTTATTAGCTCCTGATCAGTGCTGACCAATAGAATTTATTGTGATAATGGAACAGTTCTATTGTTTGCACTGCCCAAGAGAGTAGGCTCTATTACCTGTGACTTTTGATCCCTTAGCTTAGGGCTGACGTAACTGAAAAAATAAAATATTAATTTTATTTAAAGTTAAGTAATCACATGTGGCTAGTGGTTACCATATTGAACAGCACAATTCTAGAATTATAAGGCAGCTCTTCAAAAGACATGGGAATACCAGACCACCTGACCTGCCTCTTGAGAAATCTATATGCAGGTCAGGAAACAACAGTTAGGACTGGACATGGAACAACAGACTGGTTCCAAATAGGAAAAGGAGTACGTCAAGGCTGTATATTGTCACCCTATCTATTTAACTTATATGCAGAGTACATCATGAGAAACGCTGGACTGGAGGAAGCACAAGCTGCAATCAAGATTGCCAGGAGGAATATCAATAACCTCAGACATGCAGAAGACACCACCCTTATGGCAGAAAGCGAAGAACTAAAAAAGAGCCTTTTGATGAAAGTGAGAGAGGAGAGTGAAAATGTTGGCTTAGAGCTCCACATTCAGAAAACTAAGATCATGGCATCAGGTCCCATCTTTCATGGGAAATAGGTGGGGAAACAATGGAAACAGTGGCAGACCTTATTTTGGGGGTCTCCAAATTCACTGCAGATGGTGACTGCTGCCATGAAATTACAAGATACTTACTCCTTGGAAGAAAAGCTATGACCAACCTAGTCATCATATTGAAAAGCAGACATTACTTTGTCAACTAAGATCCATCTAGTCAAGGCTGTGGTTTTTCCAGTGGTCATGTATGGATGTGAGAGTTGGACTATAAAGAAAGCTGAGCGCCAAAGAATTGATGCTTTTGAACTGTGGTGTTGGAGGAGACTCTTGAGAGTCCCTTGGACTGCAAGGAGAGCCAACCAGTCCATCCTAAAGGAGATTAGTCCTGGGTGTTCATTGGAAGGACTGATGTTGAAGCTGAAACTCTAATACTTTGGCCACCTGAAATGCAAAGAGCTGACTTTTTGCATTGGAAAAGACCCTGATGCTGGGAAAGATTGAGGGCAGGAGAAGGGGATGACAGAGGATGAGATGGTTGGATGGCATCACCAACTCAATGGACATGAGTTTGGGTAAACTCCGGGAGTTGGTGATGGACAGAGAAGCCTGACATGCTGCGGTCCATGGGGTCGCAAAGAGTTGGACACAACTGAGCAACTGAACTGAACTGGAAGCAAAAGAAGAGAAAGCAGAAACTTATTAAAAAATCACTCTAATTCAGACCTTAGAACATGGGCAACCAGGTAGAGTTCTTTTGGTTTCTTCTCGCATGGTGCAACCAGAGTCATAAAATGGAATAAAGGCAAGCACTCACTTTGTCCACAGTACAATTAAGGGCAACTTCCTTTGTATCAAACCTATCAGAAAATGGAACATGGTAAATGGAACAAAAGAGAGGATTTATCTTCAAGTACTTTTTAAAAATATATACTTACTTCAAGGGTTTATCACCATCTTTTGCATGCACCTACTAATATTTTCATTATACTTACAAAAATTTTCCCACTGTTATCTTCTACATTATATTCATTCATTCATACTTACTGAAAAATTGTTATATAGTATAACATTAAATTAGTTGTAATTATTGCTTTTTTTCTTTCAGTTTTATTGAGATATAGTTGACATACAGCACCATATAGGTTTATATACAGGATAATGATTTGATTTACATACATCATGAAGTGATTTTGTCACAATAAGTTCAGTGGACGTCCATCTTCTCATACCCACACAAAATTAAAGTAATAGAAAAAAATTGTTATGATGAGAATTCTTAGGATTTACTCTAACAACTTGTTAATATATAACATCCAGTAGTTGATGGTACTTATCATGTTGTACATCACATCCCTAGTACTTATATTTCTTGTAATTGAAAGATAATTTTAAGAAATGCTTTTTTTTTTTTTTTTAGCACTTAAGGGTATCTTCTACTAATTCTCTAATAATTTAAATTAGTTTCTTGTTTTCTTTTTCTAACCCAATGACTTTCTTGATCAACATGTCCCTATGGTACTTTTATACCATCTAAAGCTTCTCAAACATAGCAGGTTTTTAGCTTTTCTATTTATTAATGGAGTACTGTAGGTGTCACATGTGTGAGTTATGAAAGACTTTCCACCTAACTGAAAGTTTTATGGAAAAGTTTATGAAAAATGATTACCAACTTATGAGAGAAAAATATTTTTCCATAAGAAATGATTTCAGGCCCAGTATTCTCAATATTTATATTTGTAGCTCGAAAAATAGAACTTAAAAGATATTAGCTTACGAGACAATGAACAGTAAGTTGGGTTTGTAGCTGATTGTTTCTGCTATTTAGACTTAATGATTCTATAAACATGTATATGCAGATTTTTACATTTTTTTAAGTTGTCTTTTGTTTTGGATAAATAGCAGTGAAATTGCTGGGTCAAATGGTAAATGTATGTTTAAATGTCTAAGAAACTATCAGATTGTTTTCCAAAATGGCTGTATCATTTTTCATTCCTATGAGCAATATGTGAGAGTTCCAGTGGTTCTACATTCTTGGTGGTATATATGGTTATCAGATTTTTGTTTTAGATTATAAATATAATGTGATACCTTACTGTGGACTTAATTTACAATTCCTTATGACTAACAATGATGAGCATCTTTCTCGTGGTCATATGCCATCAGTATGTGTTTAGTGATATGTCTGTTCAAATCGTTTGCCAACTTTTTAATAGGGTTGTTTGTTTTTTATTATTATCAGTCCTTCATGTATTATGGATACATGTTACTTTCCAAATATATGTTTTGCAAATATTTCCTCCTGATCTGTTGTTTACCTTTTTATTTTCTTACTAGTATGTTTTTCAGATCAGAAATTTTAATTTTGAAGATGTCCAATTTATAAAACTTTTATGGATTGCATTTTTTCTATCCTATCTAAAATATCTTTGCCTAATTCAAAATCATAAAGATTTTCATCTATACCTCCTTTTAAATGTTTTGGGTTTTTCATCAACGTATGTGATCCATTTTAAATTAATCTGTAAAATATGGTATGAAAATCTAGGTCTCTTTTTTAAGGTGTGTCTTACTGTTTCAGCATTGTTTTTTGGAAAAACTATTTTTTTTTTTTGGAAAAACTATTTTTTTATCCATTGAATTACTTTGGCAACTTAGCCAAAAATGAGTGGTTTATGTATGTATGAATTTTTTCATGCACTCTCCATTCTATCCCATTGTTATGTATGTCAGGAACTGCAAACCTAGAAATCCGTGAGTTTATTTCTGGGCTCTGTATTCTGTTCAATTGATTCTTATGTCGAATTTTATGTCAATACCATGATGTTTTGATTACTGTAGCTTTGGAGTATTGTCTGAAGTCTGGAAGGGTTAAGTTTGAAGCTTTGTTCTTTTTCCTTAGAATTGCTTTGGCAATTCTGGATCTTTTGTGATTCAATATAAATTTTAGGATTATTTGTTCTAGCTCTCTGAAAAATGTCATGGGTAGTTGGATAAGAATCACATTAAATTTGTAGATTGCTCTGAATAATGTGGCTATTTTAACAATATTAATTCTTCCAAACCAAAAGCATGGGTTATCTTCTCATTTCTTTAAATCACCTTCAATTTCTTTTATCAGTGTTTTAAAGTTCTCAGTGTGTAAGTCTTTGAGCTCCTTGGTCAGGTTTATTCCTAATTATTTTATTTTTATTGAAGCTATTTTAATAACATTCCCCTTTCTGATATTTCATTGATAGTGTAAAGAAATGCAGCCAATTTCTGTATGTTAATCTTGTGTCCAGCTGCACTGCTGAATTCATTTATCAGACATAGAACCTAAGATACCAGATGTTTTCTTTCCTCTATATTAATCAGATAGTTTAATGTTAGGTAGACCTACTTTAATTTGAATAAAGTTGTCAGTTTCTCTGAAGGTAGGCATATAGTTTAAAGTGATTTTCACAAATTAACTATGTGATCCCTGGAAGATAGAAATAAAAGCCAGATACTAAATAATGTGATAAAAATAAACTATACATATAGGAAATATATTGCTAGGCTTTACTGCTTTGATTGTGTGCTTAAAATGAGTCAGTAGGAGTACTCCTAGCAAAAAAATTCACTTGGTTCTGAGATATATTAATAGTAAAGTAACAAGAAATATTTAGAAAGTAATCCTCTCCAAATGGTCAACACCTACTTGAACACAATTTCTATTTTTATGGCTTATCGTGTGAGAGGAATGATAAGAGAATTAGGTTGGTTTAGTGAGAAGCAAACAAAAAACTGGAAGAATTACTGAGGAGAAGTGGAGTTGATTACTTTTGACTGAAAAAAATAATGCTGAGGGCAAACTTAAATCAGTTCTTTAGAAGCTCAGTACCATTTTAAAGTGACAACTTTAGATTTTAACAAGTTTTACTTTGTAATATTTGAAAATGCAAATGAATGCATATAAAAAGATGTAGGCTCTGATGTAGAACATTAACATGAAAATACATGACCACAACTTAAAAGCTAGAATAGTAAATTGTTTAGTTTTGTTTGCTTTTAAGTTTATGCAGTCATATATGTAATCTTATAAGATTTTCTCAATATTTATTTTGATTCATCCATGTTGTTACATGTAGCTACAGTTCATATTTTTCATGACTGTATAGTATTCCTTTGCAGGAATATAGTACATTTTTTTCATCACTTCTGTGAATGAATATTTGACTTGTTTCCAGTTTCTCTAATATTAGCATTTTTGTAGATGTATTCAAGTGTACATGTGCAAAAGTTCCTAGGAGTAGAATTGCTGGGTTCTAGATTATGTGAATCCTGAACTTTATGAGATAGTGCCAAAGTTGTTTTCATAGTGAATGCATTAATTTAAATTCCCATTATAAGAAGTTCCAGTTATCCAAGTTCTTTCTTTATGAAGGCTTTTATATATGATGAGAAATGGTAATCCCATTTCCGTTCTTTCTTAAAGATAACTTGTTGTTCAGATAACTCATTTACTTACCTGTAATGTCCTATGCCACCTTTCTCATATCAAATTTGCTTATAGATGTGAGTCTGTTTCTGGACTCTACAAACTGTACCAATACTGAAATTTTCTATGACTGCATCAGCAATACTAGATAGTTCTAAATACTAGGCTATATAAGAAATCTTCAGGTATGAAAAGCCAAGTCCCCCTCTCTCTTATTCTTTGTCAAGACTCTATATTATCCTTTGACTTTTCCTCTTCTATATAGACTTTAGTATCAGCTTGTCCAAGTACTTGAAAAACTATTAGTTTTGTGGTTAAAATTGATTTAAAGTCATTGTTTGGAAAAACCTGACATCTTAAAACACTAAATTATCCTATTCATTTAACTGGTGTCTCTCTAGGCATTCTCTAGTGATTTTTCATAAATTTCATTATTTTTCCTGGGTCAGCTTGAATAAAATTTTGCTATTAATTTATACTTACTCTTATAAGCTTATAAATATCCTTTAAAATTATATTTTCTAAATGTATAGTTGGTGAATATAAACATTTTTGTATGTTGATTTTATATCCAGACAGCTTACTAAACTCTCAAATTATTTCTAAATAAATGTGTCCTTGAATATATATTCTGCCACTATTGAGCAGAGTGTTCTATAAATATCAGTTAGATCAAGTTGGTTGACTGTCTTGTTCAAATCTTGTATATCCTTACTTATTTTCTGCTACTTTTTCTATCAGGCATTAAGAAAGTGTTGAAATCTTTCATTTTAACTGGATGTATCTATTTCTCCTTGTAGTTACATTAGTTTTTACTTCAAGTAAAGCTCTGTTATTAAGTGTATAAAACTTCTTATATTTTCTTGATGAATTGACCCCTTCTTCATTATGAAATGTTACTTTTTATCCTAGTAATACCTTTTCCTTTGAATCTATTTTGCTTTCATTGAATTTGCCAAGTATACCGATTCCATTCTTCTACTTTTAATCTATCATCTGTTTCTTTACTCTTAAAGTGGGTTACTTGTACACAGCACACAGTTGAATTTTTTTTAATCCAGGCTGACAAATTTTCATTTTAATTGGCTTTTTTTACCATTTATATTTAATGTTTTTATAAATATGGTTGGATTTAAATCTGACATTTGCTAATTATTTTCCATTTGCCCCTTTTATTTTTTGTTCTTCTGTTAGCCTTTTGTTTTCTTTTATATTGACTATTTTTTTAAAATTTTTATGATTGTACTTGATCTCTTATGTTTGTTTTTTATTATAATCTTTTTAGTGTTATTTCAAAAAATCTGTATAGTATACATCTTTAACTATATAACTGCCCTTTAAGAGATATAAAACCACATTATACTTAAGAACTTTCTATTATTATTTCTTTATTCCCAGTTTTTGTGCTGTTTATGTTATCTATTTTACTTTTATATATATCATAGACCTTGCAATTCATTGTTATTGTTTTTGTTTAAATATTCAATTATATTTTCAAAGTATTTTTAAATTTAAACTTTTAAAGATATTTACTCACTTATTTACAATTTCTAATGCTTTTTTTAATTTAATTTTATTTATTTTTTCATTTATTTTTATTAGTTGGAGGCTAATTCCTTTACAATATTGTATGGTTTTTGCCATACATTGACATGAATCAGCCATGGATTTATATGTGTTCCCCATCCTGAACCACCCTCCCGCCTCCCTCCCCATCCCATCCCTCTGGGTCTTCCCAGTGCACCAGCCCTGAGCACTTATCTCATGCATCCAACCTGGGCTGGTGATCTGTTTCACCCTTGATAGTATACTTGTTTCGATGCTGTTCTCTCTGAACATCCCACCCTCGCCTTCTCCCACAGAGTCCCAAAGTCTGTTCTGTACATCTGTGTCTCTTTTTCTGTTTTGCATATAGGGTTATCATTACCATCTTTTTAATTTCCATATATATGCGTTAGTATACTGTATTGGTCTTTATCTTTCTGGCTTACTTCACTCTGTATAATGGGCTCCAGTTTCATCCATCTCATTAGAACTGATTCAAATGAATTCTTTTTAATGGCTGAGTAATATTCCATGGTGTATATGTACCACAGCTTCCTTATCCATTCATCTGCTGATGGGCATCTAGGTTGCTTCCATGTCCTGGCAATTATAAACAGTGCTGCGATGAACATTAGGGTACATGTGTCTCTTTCAGATCTGGTTTCCTCGGTGTGTATGCCCAGGAGTGGGATTGCTGGGTCATATGGCAGTTCTACTTCCAGTTTTTTAAGGAATCTCCACACTGTTCTCCATAGTGGCTGTACTAGTTTCTAATGCTTTTTAGTCCTTTGGGTAGATTTATATTTACGCCTGATATTATTTTCCTTCTCCCTGCAGGATTTTCTTTAAAATTTCTTATAGATTTTCCAGTGGTGAATCATTTTGGCTTTTGTATACCTTAAAATATTTTTATTTTGCTTTAATATTTGAAAGATATTTTTGCTAGGTTTATAGTCTTCTGGTTTGCATTGTTTCTAACAAGAAATCTGCTAGAATTCCTGCTAGAAATGCACCTATCACAGGCATTAGCACTTGTCAAAGATGACTAGGCACATAAAGAAAAAGGCATCATGTATTCTGGGAATAGAAGACTCAATAGAGAATGGAAACATATATGCAAAACCTGGACATATTAGAATTTCAAACAGAATAAAATATGAAATATCAGATTATCACCAACTTAGTGGACATGAGATTGAGCAAGGAGATGGTGAAGGACAGGGAAACCTGCTGTGCTACAGTCCATGGGTTTGCAAAGAGTCAGACGTGACTGCACAGCAACAATGAATGAAAAAATCCTCATTTAAACATTCTAGGAGAAAACAGAAACTGTATACACTAAAATATCACACTCGAAAAAAAAAACAAATTCCAGAATAAAAATAAAATAGTTAAAATGAAGAACCTAGTAGACAGTTTTAGCAGCAGCGCAGTATAGCCAAAAAGAGTATTAGTGAACTGAACAATAAATGGGAAGAAATGATGAAGAATGCAGGTAGAAAGACAAAAAAAAAAAAAAAAAGACAAAAAAAAGGTGGAAAATTGAGAAGAATGTGAAAGATACGGCTTTTCTTATTCCAGAAGAGAAGTTTTAGAATATCAAAAGTAAGACGCATAAGGAAAAACAGAATCTCATACTAAGGTGTTCCCTGCAGGGTACATATATGATTTGATTTCAGTCAATTTTACTATCAAGTATGTTCCAACCCAGCAGCAATCAGTTTTTCTCCTGCAGTGTCTCATTTCTCAGGTTCAAGAGGTAGAAGGTGATGGTAGCTGTTATCTAAGTTACAAAGGCAATAGTCAGTGACATTAATATTATGGGTCCACACAAAAAAAGGATAAGTTAGCCCATGCAAGGTGACAACTAAGAAGTTTAGATTAAATTGAACAAAGGTGAATTTTGAAAACCAGTGATGTGAGTAGAGGTTGAACAAAGCTGAGTGGTGGTAGTGATGCTATTGAAGTAAGATGGTGTGAAAAACCCAAAATATTTCCACCAACATTGCTGAAATCTCTGGAGAGTGTTCATGACTTTTCTCTTTTTTTCTGAGGTTCATATGGCACATGGGTAAGCAACTTTCTTACTAGAAAAGACATCTTTCAAGGAAATTCATGAGCAGAACTGGATAAGAGGCTAGATTACATCAAAGTTGCAAGCCAAGCAGTTAGAAATAATGTGCCGTGTCCAAACAAAATAGCCACATTATAGCATCAACCTTTTAAGAATTACTTGTTCTGGGCACAGGAAGCTTGAACAGTTATCAAGTGGGAGCCAGACGCTTATTTGTAAAAACACCTGAAATGTTTCTTAAGCTTGAAGTTTTACAAAGAGAATAGAGATGTTTAATTGAGAATGGAAGAATCCAAACTATAGAGTGAATAATATATATGTTGTGTGTTAGTCACTCGGTCATGTCTGGTGCTTTGAAACCCCAGGGACTGTAGCCCCACCAGCTCCTCTGTTCATGGAATTGTCCAGGCAAGAATACTGGAGTGGGTTGCCATTTCCTTCAACAGGGGCTCTTCCTGACCCAGGGATTGAAGCTGGGTCTCCTGCATTGCAGGCAGATTCTTTATTTACCATCTGAGCTACAGGGAAGTCCCATTATATTTATTATTATATTATAATTTATAGTTAATTTGAAGCAATAATTTAGTTTTAACTTCCACTTCTGCATTAGGAAATGATAAAGTCTTTACCCAGATAAAGCTAAGGGAATTATTTCTGTTCTAGTTCTAATTAAATTTGTCTTCTTTGTTCATGGTTTTGCCTAAATTCTTCTCTGCATTCCACAAAGACCTTTTCTTTGATGGTTGTTTCCTTTTACTGGGCTATTATTAACAACATTTATTTACCCAAAATTATTTATGGTTCCTTTATGATTGTCACAGAGTTCTGTTTTCTAATTCCAGTTATCATCTAAACAATCTGTATGCCCTCCATGTTGGTCCATAGTTGTAAAGACCAGAAATTAAAAAATATATTGAGATAGTTCAGGGAATGAGTTTTATTATTGTCTGATTATATTAACTAGACCTTATAATTATTTGGTTACCATATAAATGGATGCTGAGTATTTCTAATATCAAAACTTCTTAAAGGTAGGGTCAGCTCTTTCTCATTCTCTTGTATCTTTAAGCACAGAGTGGCCCAAAGAGGAGCTGCTCAATTAGTGTTGAATAAATAAATGAATGAATAAGTGAAATAATGCCTTAACTTTAAAATGTATAATTAACATGTTCATGTATTCTCTTTTCAGCCACATATACACAATATGAAGCTTTAGTCAGTTTTTCTAAATGCTGAATTATTAATAGTGTGCCCTAAATGAACACTTAGATATTAATTCATATTAAAATTCATACTGTATACACACATGGTGGGTCAGAGGCATTTTAGGGTCATGTCAGCAATCATTTTGTTGTGTCTCACTATATCCTGTATTCTGAGGATTTATAATTTCCAAAACCCTCACCTCTATTTTTGTAGTTACACACATAGGATGTGGCTGGTGTTAACCTCATTTAATGCTACTTTTGAACCTATGTAATTCTTTTCTTGAATTTAGTTCAGAAAGAATGTAAGTATAATAGAAAATACTGATTTGAATTCAGTTTTTTGTTTAAATTAAAGCTACTCCAAATTAGACTTCTGTTTTTTATTTGACTCACCTCCCAGCTCAAGGATAAATATATTTTAGTTAGTAATTTTGATTTGAGTCTCAGGTAGATAGCAATTTCAAAGTATTTGCCTAAGGATTTTTTATATAAATGGGCTTTTTCCTTTTTTTCCAGTAGGCATAATAAAAATTTTATAATCTCCAATATGCCTTCATTTTCCCATGAATTTCCCTCTGCTTAAAATATATACTGATTTCTTTGGAATACGGTTTTCAGCTTTTGCATGATCAATAAAGAAGATTCAAAATTATATTTAATAAAGGATATTTAGGTGCTGATAGAAAGGCCATATATTGAAGATATGTTCTTGCACTTTGATCTGGAGGGAATTGAATATACAGCCTTTGTAGAGGTTCCTCTATAAAACATTGTCTCTGAAATTTCTAAAAAATATTTTAGAGAAATGGAATAAAATGGCAATCTTTGCTGAACAATTTTCTATAGTTCTCTAATAGATCATTCCTGAAGATTTTATAGAACATTTTGTTACTTATTCTGTAGCTGTGCTATTTTATTTTAAGTTAGTTCTGTCATGTGAATGATAAGCAGTCAGGGCTGAAAATTTCCTGCTTTACAATTCTTTGGATGTTAATAATTATACTAATTAGCAATTCACAACAAACAGGTCTCAGTCACATTGTATCATTTTCTGCCACATCCGCCACTATTTTAACATCATGAGTAAATTTCAAGCAACTGTTGTCTTTTGTTTTCATGAAATGTTTTTTCATGAGCAAAAGCCCCCCCCCCCCCCAAATCCTTTCAGGTCTAAAAGAAAGCATAGATCACTGAGAATGTAAACAAAAACAGAAAAAAATTATTTTCTTTTCAAAGAGTTTATTTCTATCCTCAATTCATGTCTTTTAATTATATATCAAATGAGTTAGGCCTCTTATCTTCTGTTGTAGTGCAGATAATTCAGCAATATAGCTCAGCATGAAACAACTTTGCCTGAAAAATTCGATTGCACATATTTGGGGGAGACGGTTCTCATGTGGCTGGAAAGCCTGAACAGCCATGAAATGTAGTCTTTATTATCTATGGCTTAAAATCTAAATAGCTGTTATGGACGCATTTCCCTTGTTTGCAAATCTGGGTAACTCCTACTGGTTCTATGCAGAATAGCAATGATCACCACTTTTTGAAAAAACTGTTACTCTACATTTGGCTAACTGCCCACTTTTTCTCCCCATTTCTAAGTCACATAGTAAGTTATAGTAATGACTTTTTCAGCCCTTTCTTCCCTGCTTTTGTAAATCTTGATTTTCTTTCTCTTTTGAGTACTGTGATCACTGTAAGATTGACCTGTGTATTCCCAGAACCCTATGTACATAGTAGGTGCTCAGTGGATATCACTGAATAAATGATTGGAAAAGCTGAACATAACTTTACAGTGCCTTCCATTAATTCATTATTATCATTGATTGTGCAAATATTTGAGTACCTACTGTGTGCCAGAAGGATAGTGTGCTAATGGAGAAACTAGCATGAATGACAGTATTTGTTAACTGAAATGTAAATTCAGAATGAGTCAGTATTTCCACTTCTAATCTTCCCCCTTCAGCATTGTGCCCACCTGTACCCCTCAACCAACATGCACAAGGGAGTGAGTGAGTGTTAGTAGCTCAGTTGTATCTGACTCTTTGTGACCCTGTGGACTGCAGCCTGCCAGGCTCCTCTGTCTATGGAATTCTCCAGGCAAGAATACTGGAATGAGTAGCCATTCCCATCTCCAGGGGATCTTCCCGACTCAGGGATTGAATTTGGGTTTCCAGCATTGCAGGCAGATTTTTTTTACCATCTGAGCCACCAGGGAAGCCCCAACCACCATGCATACTTTAGTCTATTTTTTTTTTAATAGGCAGAGTAGAACTAATTACACGGTACATATTTAAATAGGGCTTCATGGTTGATTAAAAGTACCAATGCAGCACTTCCCATTCTTACCTCCCTATCCCATGAAGACAGTTTATTTCATCTAGTTCTTTTTTTTTTTAATCGGTTGCACAACATAGCACACAGAATCTTAGATCCCCAACCATGGATCGAACCCTCACCCCCGGCAGAGGAAGTGCATCCAGAGTCTTAACCACTGGCCCACCAGATGATTAACTGACAGACTGTTGTTCAGCACCCACCATGGATCAGACATTCACTGTGCCTAGTGCCTGGGACAGAACAGAGAACAAAGCAGATACTACTACTGTCTTATAAAAGGTATATTCTAGTGCAAGAGGCAACTATTTCACAAGTGATTGTTTAATTACTATTGCAATTAATGTTGCAAAAGAGAATAGAATGTAATAGGAACATAAAATATAGAACTGGTATTATAAAGGAGTTAGGGTCTTTGTGCTGTTCCCTACACCTGAGAGGCTCTTCCAACCCTCATTAATCTAGTTTTATTTTCAGATCTCAACCTAACTGCCACTTTTCAGAGAAC
The DNA here is from genome assembly GCF_019320065.1 of Cervus canadensis. Lineage (NCBI taxonomy): Eukaryota > Metazoa > Chordata > Mammalia > Artiodactyla > Cervidae > Cervus > Cervus canadensis. The sequence goes on along the minus strand of NC_057387.1, from coordinate 43,142,270 downwards.
TTCCATGATCTTCTCCCCTACCTCCATGCAGGCTCATCTAAATTAAATTCTCTTTTATTTTTCTGTCCTGTAGAATTATATTGGGTAACTTCAAGCCAGTTGTCAATTGTGTAATATGTGAGTTGGTGAAATTATTCATTGCTTTTTTCCTCGTTGGACTCTAAACTCCATGAAAGTTAGGCCCTCATCTCTTTTGGTCACATCAGTTCAGTTTAGTTCAGTTCACTCACTCAGTTGTGTCCACTCTTTGCGACCCCATGGACTGCAGCACGACAGGCCTCCCTGTCCATCACCAACTCCCGGAGCTTACTCAAATTCATATCCATTGAGTCGTTGATGCCATCCAACCATCTCATCCTCTGTCGTCCCCTTCTCCTCCTGCCTTCAATCTTTCCCAACATCAGGGTCTTTTCAAATGAGTCAATTCTTCCCATCAGGTGGCCAAAGTATTGGAGCTTCAGCTTCAAAATCAGTCCTTCCAATGAACACCCAGGCCTGATCTCCTTTAGGATGGACTGGTTGGATCTCCCTGCAGTCCAAAGGACTCTCAAGAGTCTTCTCCAACACCACAGTTCAAAAGCATCAATTCTTCGGTGCTCAGCCTTCTTTATAGTCCAACTCTCACACCTGTACAGGACCACTGGAAAAACCATAGCCTTGACGAGACGGACCTTTGTTGGCAAAGTAATGTCTCTGCTTTTTAATATGCTATCTAGGTTGGTCATAACTTTTCTTCCAAGGAGTTAGCTTCTTAATTTCATGGCTTCAGTCACCATCTGCAGTGACTTTGAAGCCCCAGAAATAAAGTCAGCCACTGTTTCCATTGTTTTCCCATCTATTTGCCATGAAGTGATGAGACCGGATGCCGTGATCTTAGTTTCCTGAATGTTGAGCTTTAAGCCAACTTTTTCACTTTCCTCTTTCACTTTCATCAAGAGGCTCTTTAGTTCTCCTTTGCTTTCGACCGTAAGGGTGGTATCAGGTGCATATCTGAGGTTATTGATATTTCTCCTGGCAATCTGATTCCAGCTTGTGCTTCTTCTTGTGCCCCTAACGGCATGGCTTAGTTTCACTGAGTTAGGCAAGGCTGTGGTCCTGTGATTAGATTGGTTAGTTTTCTGTGATTGTGGTTTCAGTCTGTCTGCCCTCTGACACCCTCTCTCAGCACCTACCGTCTTACTGGGGTTTGTTACATTCTCAAGGTCTAACATGCTTCCTGAGCTTAGTATGTGTTCAATGAACACCTGACGAATGAATGAATGAATAAATGAATGAGCAAATGAGTGAAGTGATATTTAAGCTAGGTCCTAAACAAAAATGAGTTTCAACTAGCCAGGTTTCCATCCAGATAGATGAAACAACATGCATGTAAGTTTCTTACATTCCAGAAAGAGGACTGTCCATTTTGAAGCAATTTCTGAAGATAGGTTGGCTAGAAGGCAAAAAGTGAAAGGGGCACAGGATGATATTGTATGAGTCAGAACATGCCACATCTTCCACGGCCTTTTAAGCCCAGGCTAGGTGCTCAGATTATATATAATATATGTAATGTATAATTATACATGTATAAGTGTTCATGTTACTTAATTATTATGCAATATTGCAGTCCCACAGGGAGGGAAAACTTCATGTTTCTATATCCCCAAGTAGTCAAGATACATATTTCTTAATTCAAATATTTGGAACAGTATTTTAAAAAACAGAGTGCTACTGGAGATTATAGAATAGGCAAAATGATTTACTAAAGAGAAAAACATGGCACACAGCACATTCAAATTCAGTAAGACCCTCTGTGTGCCTGAAGAGCCTGTTGGGAAACAGCTGTATAATGAGAGGCTGGCTACTCCCAGCTTTCCTCAAGTTTGCTTGAGATTTATGGCTTAGTGGCTTTTTTGTATATTTCCCCCTATGATTATCCAAAATCAGAAATGCTGCTAACAAATAGTAATGATATACTGGAAACAGAATTTCTACCTAAGGCTTCACCTAACCAGTTAGCCTCTTTTTCAGAAGGCTTGAATGTACAGTACATGCATAGTCTATACAATTACTTTCAAATACAAATGAGGTTTGAGATTACATTTTATTGTGTCTAGACCCTGATGTTCAAACTCAGAAAATTATACTTTGGAGTCTAAGTGACTCAGGGAATCAATGATGTTTACAAACACAAACACATTTGGAGTTGGCCTTAGGCAGGGAATATGCTGCATTTACACTATCAGCTGCAACTGTGAATGGAGAAATAAACAAAGAAAGGTAATATAAACAAAGAAAGGATTGGCATTTCAGGCTTTCATCTTCATACAGATCAGCTTATGAGTTCTCATAGGTCATTTTATTAAGCTGTGAACCTTGTGTTTCCTCCTTTTTAAATTAGAAAGAAAACAGGAAGTTCTCTGTTTGGTAACCGCTTGCCAAACAGCAAACCCCTGAATGTCTAAAGCATCTCTCATTGCATTAGATACAGTCAAACAAAGATAGGTGTGTTCTCAGTGACCTCACTCCCAGACTAGTGCCTCCTTGAGTGGTTCTTATGTGATTCCTTTCTGGGTTGTGGTCTTGGAGATGATAGACTCTCAACACATTCACTGAATATGTTAGAGAACCAGATCTTTTCAGGGCATTAGATTCTTGATTGTAAATAGATTGTACCCTCAAGGGAGAATAGTAATTATTCCAAGGTCCTGGAACACTCCCAATTTGTGGCATAATATTAGTTGATACAAGCTAGCATTCATAAAAGATTCCCTTTATCCTACATACTTTTGCTATATTAGATATCTTATGTCTCACAAACAGCCTCAAAAATAAACATAGATGAGGAAACCAAAGCACAAAAAGGTTACCCAAAATCACACAGTTTTGAGGAGCTAGAATCTGAGTACAGGCAGGGTGACTCCAGGGCTCCCCATCTTAGTCTCTATGCTGTTTCTACTGATGGGTATGATGTGACTTTTGAGACGATGTGCTGATAAACATTTCAAATTTTAATACTCATATCTATTTTAATTGTGTTAGAAAATGAAAATCACACATCAGAATTTTGGTTTCATGGTTCTTATTGCTCAGAATAAAGTTATAAAGTTTCAAAAAGTGAATTAATTTAGATAGATTTTGTTGAGAGAATGTGTAATTTCCTTGATTCTGTCTCGCTGCAACAAAAATTTGAAATGGCAGACCAGTTTTATTTGGCAAATGAAGGATAGTATACCCTTGAGGTGTGAGGGCGGGCTGACCCCAAAAGAGAGTCTTGGCTCCCTCTTTTTATATGTTTTGTTTCCTTCTTCCCACCCCCAAGCCTGCCCTATGCAAATTAGGGCTAGTCAGGAACAGGCGCATGTTTGTTTCACCTGAGGTTCTTGTTTCACCTGAGGTTCTCCCTCTGGTCCTTTGTTCCCTTTTCATGGACTTTTCCCTTTGTTTGTTTTTAAGCCACTGCCATTTTGGACTCCTTTTTCCTATTCTAAATACCTAACAATTTAAATACAAATATTTTTGAAGTATAATACAAAGTAACACATAGATTTAAAAGATGCCTGTGCCACTACAAATGATAAAAATTGTGTAATATGGTCCAAATCTACTGAAGTACAGAGACCCAGAGAGACTCTGTTCGGTTAGGAGTACATACCACATGGAAAAATTTGTGCTTGTCTACAGTTGAGGGAGCTGTTATTTAATATACCCTTGTGATTAGGCTTTGCACTCTATTATTCCTCAACATAATGACAACTATAGATGCAAATATATGCTTTCCTAAATGCAAGAAAGGTAGAAAGCTTTTTCAGGTAACATAACTGTCTAATTTTCCACAGAAAACCATTCATCATTATTTTTTTTAAATATTTTCAGTAACTTAAAGCAATTTTATTAACAACATACAAATTACATTATAGATGACTGGATACTCCTTTGAGGCATGGCTTGTAGCTTATAAATCTTTGTGCCCCCACCCCCCACCTTGCAAAATGCCTGTGGATTGAATGAACACGTGGGTTCCTTTTAAAAATCTGGCAATACATAGAATTTTTTCTTCTTTACTCACAGAAGATATTAAATTCTTTCAAATCCCTATTCCTCCTTCTTTGTTGTTTTCTTTTAAGCTTCTGTCAAAGTGTTCCTAATTTATGACAACTCTTTTTCTCTAAGTTTAGAGCTGATGCCAACCAGTAAAATAATAATTCATTTTCTACTCTGCTATAGTTGTTACATAATGAGTGAATTAAAGGACAAAAGTGTTACAAAATTTTTGATCATTATTCTTGCTAAAAAGCAGGGTGATCTTTATGCCTAAGAGAACCAAGTCTGATTTGAGGTCAGCAATATTTCCTACCTGGAAAAGGTCTCCAACTGTACCACCTGCTTCCACTTGGCTAGCTCATTTTCCTATCACATTTCCAAGCTTTGTTCCAAATTTCCTTCTTCATGAAGCCTAAACATTGGATATAACTGTGATCCAGTTTGGGCTATAAGAAAGATTTTGGAAATGGTTTTGGAAGCTCCTTCTAAACATTCTTCCCAAGTGATGGTGAAGGAGTCAGAAATTTCTATAGTAGAGATTTATTTCTCTAAGCAATTGTGTTTGCTTAAATTCACTGACAAAATAAAAGTGATGTAAGTAACTATGCAGCTCTATAAACAATGCTACACCTGGCTATTAAGGACTTGATATTATTGGCTGAGTAGCATAAACCCTTAAGGAAACTGTAAATTCTTTTTAAAAATTCTTTTAAACAATTACTTTTAAAATATTTAATAGTTTAATAAACATTTAAATAAATAATAATTTTATTGTATCTAGACCCTGATGTTCAGACTCAGAAAAATATACTTTGAGGTCTAAATGACTCAGTGAATCATGATGTTTACAAACACACACACATTTGGATTGTGGCCTTATGCAGGGAATATGCTGCACTTACACAGTCAGCTGAAACTCTGAATGGAGAAGTAAACAATGAAAGGGGATGTAAACAAAGAAAGGCTTGGCATTTCAGGTTGTGATAATTTCTTTAGAATAATTCATAATTAATTATCTATCAACCCATTGAGACAGAAATCCGAGTTCTTGTCTGCAGAGCTGTAGAATGAAATCCATGAACATGCACTCAAGCAAATGTAGCAAGCGAATCAGTTCAGTTCAAATCGCTCAGTTGTGTTTGACTCTTTGCGACCCCATGGACTGCTGTATGCCAGGCTTTCTTGTCCATCACTAGATCTTGGAGTTTATTCAAACTCATGTCCATCAAGTCAGTGATGCCATCCAACTCATCCTCTGCCATCCCTTCTCCTCCCACCTTCAATCTTTCCCAGAATCAAGGTCTTTTCCAATGAGTCAGTTCTTCGCATAAGGTGAACAAGAATTGGAGTTTCAGCTTCAGCATCAGTCCTTCCAATGAATATTCAGGACTGATTTCCTTAGGATTGACGGGTTGAATCTCCTTGCAGTCCAAGGGACTCTCAAGAGTCTTCTCCAACACCACAGCTCAAAAGCATAAATTCTTCAGTGCTCAGCCTTCTTTATAGCCCAACTCTCACATCCATACATGACTACTGGAAAAGCCAAAGCCTTGACTAGATAGACCATGACCAGAGAGGAGGAAAGTACAAAGCTCTCAGCATAGACACTGAGGTGGGCAAAAAGTCCCCCCTCCCCAAGGCAGGACTTACAGCTGTTTTTATATCCTTCCTTAAAGCACATTATTTCTAACCAATCAGTTTAAAGGTCAAGATACTTAACTTGTTTATGGCTTCCATTAAGACCCAGTTTTTTCATGCCCCTTGGCCATTTTACCATGACCAGATGTATGAGCTTAAGATTAATGATCACCAGTTGTTTTTCCCTCAGGCATGTGGAACAGAAGCTAATTCCTGCCCTTCCCTGGATCTGAGTGCTGACAACTTATCAGACTAAAGACAAGAATTCAGGACAATGGAGTAGGGTATTTACTGAAAACAAGACTGAGGTCTCAGAGTTCTACACTGACTGCCTAGTTGTTTCTACCTCACCATTACCCCCAAAAGCTAAGAGGTGCTAGTTAATTTTTTTCTTCTGGTTTTATTGAGATATAATTGACATATAGCACTGTACTAGTTTAAGGCATATAGCATAGTGATGATTTGACTTACATATTGGTACATATTAAAATGATTGTCCTAAGTTTAGTGAACATCTGCCATCTCATATAGATACAAAATTAAAGAAAAAAAATTCTGTGTTTAGAGAAAGAAAAAAAATTTGTGTGTATGTGATGAGAACTGTTAGAATTTACTCTCTTATATAACATACAGCAGGGTTAATTATATTTGGCATGTTGTACATTACATCCTTAATACTTACATATCTTGTAACTGCAAGTTTATACCTTTTGACTGCCTTCATTCCAATTCTGTCTCCCCTGCCCCTTGCCTCTAATAACCACAAATCTGATCTCTTTTGCTATGGTTTGTTTGTAAGTATGCTTGTTTGTTTTTGAAGTACAATTGACCTACAACACTATGTTAGTTCCTGTTATACAACATAGTGATTTTTTTGAACATTTCAAACTGATCACCATAAGTCTAGTTATGATATGTTGCCATTCAAAGATATTACATAGTCTTGTCTTATATTCCTCACACTGTACATTTCATACCCATGATGCATATATTGTGCAACCTAAAGTTTGTAGGTACAGTAATTTTTGAAGAGTGACAGACCTGGGTGGGACTTTAGATTAAAAAGAGGAGGGGATGATTGACAGGATATATGAAATGATGTGAATGATAAACTATCTCATTGGCAGTTTTATCAAAAATTCTGTATCATTTATAGAGTGGTGTACAGAGTTGGAATTTGCTTGTTCTGCTAGACATTACTTTTTCATCTTCTTTTGACTACTCCCTAATCATTTGCCTACTCTCTCCCATTGGACTGTAAGCAACTTGATGGCCAAGGGCTATTACTAAATAAAGACAATGTTTTCAAAAAGGAAATGACATCAAATCTTTAAGTCAGGATGTTAATCTTACTAATATTCTTAGTCAGCTTTTCTTTAAACTGAAGTGGCTTCATTTCAAGAAACTGAATGGTTTTTGTCTGCTGTTGACCCTGCACTTGGCCCACTAGTAACTTTTAATAATCATGTCTGTCTTAAAAGGAAGGCTAATGTACTGTGATGGAAAAACACATGCAGAAAAAAGTAATGTGAATTTACATTTTTAAAAGGACTTTTGCTTCAATAAATATTTTCATGAAGATTTGCATTTAAGATGTATATTTTATAAAAATTAATATAAAATTACCAAGGGATAAAAATGAGTGAATTTGCAAGTAGCTCTTTCTTATACATTAACAATAACTCAATAGAAATCTCTAACCATGGTGCTGACCCATTCTTTGAAATCAAATTAAACTGCTCTGAACACAGTGGATTTTTAAACACCGTTAAAGAGTTTGTCACAACTAGCATGATAGTCATTCTCAATTTAAGGGCTATGAAATTCCTCAGGGAATTGGGAAATTTGAGGTTTTAAGACATTGGCTAAAAACCTGCACATATATGTTGCATTCTTCAATGCAACTTGTTGGCGTTGTCTGTCTTATTTTTGAGAGAGAGGAGATGCTGGGAAGCAATGTGTTTGTAACATAGTCCCAAGGTACAGATTCAGTTCAATAATTCAAATCTATGAATGAAAAGCAGAGCTTTTTCTTGGTAGACTAATTATACTTTCATAGGGCTTTAAAATGAAGGAGTTACATAGACCTCTCCTTAATTCAACAATTTTCTAAGAGGTCACTGAGAGCTTTGTCTTTTCTACAGCATTTTTGTGGGAAAATGTGTTTTAATAAGTAAAATTATTTCTCAAGAGCTTGAGGACTTGACACTGATAGACCAGACCTGAAGATGCTCAGCACTGCCGGAACCTTTTGCATTAGTTCATATCCTCAGGAGTTTTGGACTGTCAGTGTTGAAGGGTTTGAAATTGGGAAATATATTACTCAAGTTTGCCCATTAAAATATCGGAGAAAAAAAGTAAAAAAGTACCGAAGTTGCAGCTGGTGTGACATGCAGTATATGACACTGGAAAAATGCTATGAATTTCAGAGGTTGTCTGAGCATAGAATTATCTGATGTGACAAGTGCAGGCAATACTTTTTTGGGGGTGGGGGGAGAACCGCTGATTTAACAGGAAGAGAAAACTCCATGGAAAAGCATCAGTGCATAAATTGCTCCTGCCCTGAACTCAATGCTATTAATTCTTTGATGCCAAGAGTCAAATTTTGTCAGAAATGGAATCTGCTCTGACACTCTCTGCCAAATCAATAGACATGAAAAAAATGACATTAAATGATATTCATGTTCTGACCAACTTACTAAAACAAGGCTATTCAGAATTATTGTTGGCATGGGATTTTCCTGTTTAAAGTTCAGCCGTCTTTATCACCACAGTCACATACTTTTGCTATTTTGACTATTCACTATCATTTATATTGGACAAATCATTTTAACATACTATCCTATTTGATATCATAAATGGAAAAAAGAGGCTAAGCTTTCAGAGAAGATGATGATAATGGTAATTTCACCTAAAAATGGATGTGAAATCAATGAGAATAATAATCCTGTTTAAACAAATTCAATGACTTTTTAATGTACTTAATATATAATTTTAAAATAATAAGAACACAGTATTTATTGCCAGAAATCTTGAAATATTTCTTAAACACTAGGTTCAATTTCCTCCTATATGTTAGAAAAGGGTAAAAAGGTACCCCTTTTCTCTCTTGTATTTTCTTTTAATGTCCGGTTGCCCTTAGGCTCTATGAGAAAATCACTAACAGGGCAACACCCAGCAAAAAGCCTGTACAGTGAGCCTGTGTTCACATTTGTTTAAATACTTCCTAAAAGATAAAGCAAACAGTAATGTGAAAGGTCCTGAGAACATGCAATTCCATCTCTTAAGATTATTCCCCAGGTAGATTCTTTTAGTTCTCTCTCATTTATGGTCAAGATCATATCTTCTTCTGAGATATCCCTAGAAGAATGCCCTTGTTGAACTAGCAATTCCTTGTGATTGCAAAGTTCTATGGCATTTATAAAGAATGTTCATATATGTTATCCCATTTGATCTTCATAACAACTAGTTAAATAGATAGAGCAGATAATAATACTCCAGTCAAAACCCTATGTTCTGATTCTGAGGATGGGACTTCCCATCTCACCTCCAAACTTCAGGTCAGAGAAATGGGAAAGGTTACTTCTAATGTCATTGTAGTGCATCATGGTAGGAATCATCAGAGAGTATAATTCAGATTACTATCCAGCTCTTGTCAAAGCCTGACTGAGATGGTGACAGAATAAATTTTTAGAGATCAGTTTTACAGTATGTGACAAAAGGTTTAAAAATGCTTCAACACTTTGACATAGCAATTCCATTTCTAGTAATTTATCATAAATTCATGCAAAGGTATATGTTCACCCTTACTACTTACAATAGGGGGAAATTCTAAATAAGGAGTTTAAAGTTAAGAAACTGGTTAAAACAATGATATATATCCATATACTGGAATATGAAAGTAAAATTAAAAATCATGTTGTGTGGTGCTATTAATTGATTAGGGATAGTGTTTCTAGTACATTAATAAATGAAAGACAGCATATACAGTACAGTAGCAGTTTAGAAAGGAAAAAATATTCATTTTATGCATGAAAAAATAAGGCCAGGTACATGCAAAAATGTGTAAACAGTTATCTCTGGGTGGTAGGATTAGAGGTGGTTTATTTCTCTTTTCATTTTATCTGCTTCTGCGTGTGTGTATGTGTGTGTGTGTTCCCACTGGGCATGTATTACTTCTGTTATTAAAGCTCAAATGTCTGTGCAAAACCTGGACAAGAACTGATGCCCTCAGAAAATGATATAAGAAACATACTGCCCAGGCATTTCTTTAGTCATTCCAGGTTCTAACCTCATGTTACATTATAGCACATAAATTATTTTTTAATTTTAAAAAATTTAATTATGGAAAACTGTTTGTCTTGTAAATTTTGAATATTTTCCTCTAAGTTCCAGAATATAAGGGAAGTTTTATAAACCCATTTAGTTTTGGTTCTTTCTTCTCGTCAGGAGCCAAGATATGTACAATATTTAAAAATTAATCTCAGTAATTCTATAACCCTTTGGTTAGCTTTTTATTTCTCTTCTTGATCATGTTTTTTCCTTAAATTTCAACTTGTGCACATTATTAGATATGTATCTTTTATTATAGTTCTTCTCATTGCTTTTGAAAAAAAAGTAGTATGATATAATTAATATCCCCTCCTGTGAATTTACGGACCATTCTTCTTAGTGTCCATCTGGAAAATTGAGAAACAATGCCTACTTATGCTTTTGTGATAGAAAATAAATTTGAGAGGATAGGGACAAAAAACTTTAAAACCACTGGGACACTGAATGCTATCTCTAGGACACTGGACAAGTCACGATGTCTCTGCATCTGTGACCCCACCTGAGAAATTTCTGTAATAAAACACAGGAGTGGAAACTACTATTGTCTCACTCCTAAGAGCTATTCCTAACCTCCTTCACCTTCTCCTGCCTCCCACTACAGAGTCTGTGAAAAGTTAACTGTTTATCTTCAGAGTCTCCTTTGTGGCTGGATATGACCACGTGACTGATATGTCTCTAGGGAAGATTTTTTTTTTCTCCTGTATAAAAGAAGTAAATTCTGTTTGCTTCTTTCCCTTGCCAGCATCTGCTCCAACTATCTGCTCCACTACCTGCTCCTGCCTTGTTTTGCCTGGAGCTATGAGAAACATTTTGCAAACACAGGATGACAAGCTTAAGATTGAAAAGTCAACATGCCTAGAATGGTGGAGGGAAAAGACAGAAGGATCCTGGGTTCTTGATGGTGTCACTGAGCCACTGAGGCAATGTCAGCAACCAGCTAAGTCTGGCTTACTCTTGGGTGCAAAAAATAAGCCTCTGTTTGATTAAACAACTGCCATCCAAGCTCTCTGTTACCTGCAGCTTAATGACCCTGATGGTCAATAGTATGCAGTTGTTGTGGGAATTAAATTAAATGAAATAATACATGTACAATTGCTTTGTAAGCTGCAGATAACTGGAGATTTGTTATTATTTAGAGAGGCAGTATAGAGCAATAGAAAAGGCTTTGGACTTGGACTCAGAAATATAAGCTTGAATTGTAGCCAGTCACCTTATTAGACCTTACTCATAAAAAAATGACCGAATCTCTCTTTGCATTTATGCATTTATTGTATCATCTGTAAAATGGAGATAATGAGTATCTGAGAAGGTTTTTGTGAAGGTTAAAGGAGATAAGATACAGAACTTGATACATCTTGTTCAATACATTTTTTGTTGGAAAGAAAAATTAACAAGTAACAGTGATGTGTGGTCTGCCTTAACTGAAAAGACTTTCTAAGTCAGATTGATGCCAAAATCTCAACACTGTGCACTGCTGCCCAATTGAATCTTGGAGACAGAGTTTTGGGTAAAGTTGAAAAAAGTAATTTTATTGTTTTGCTAGGCAAAAGGGGACACAGTGGGCTTATGCCCCTCAAGACTGTGTGTCCCAACCTGGGGGGATTTGGTGAGGAATTTTATAGCAGTGGTTCGAGGGTGGAGTTGCTAATAAGGATGAGAGTATGTACTGGACTAGCGCTCTTTTAATCGGGCCTCAGGTGGTCTGATGAGCTTCTTGAGGTTATCAAACTGTGACCTTTTCTCTGGAACATCTTCCATTTGTTGGTCGTTTTAGTTCTGCAGGAAATGGCAACCCACTCCAGTACACTTGCCTGGAAAATCCCATGGATGGAGAAGCCTGGCAGGCCACAATCCATGGGGTTGCAAAGAGTCGGACATGACTGAGCAACTTCACTTTCACTTTAGTTCTGCAGAAGAACTCAAAAATCCTGTCATGTGTATGCTTTGAACTAGGATTCTGTCCCCAGGCTGCACTATTGTTTCTTGACTGCTCCTCCCTTGTCTCTGCATCTTCTCCCTTTCCTGACTGTTTGAATCTGCCCTTTGGAACTCAGGGAAGGTCAAGAAATGGGGAACCCAGAAAGGCTTTAGTGCCCAGGAGCCCTATAGGGTCCTGCTTGGTTTCAAGATCACATTGCCTCACTGATGAGGCATAGTGATGAACATTTACATCACTATGATAAGTCTAGGACACTGAAAGAACCTCAGGATGCACTACTAATAAAAGTAGCAGTAAGAATTTTATTAGCTTACTAACCATTATAGTCCATGGAGATTCTCCAGGCAAGAATATTAAAGTGGGCTGCCATGCCCTCCTCCAGGGGATCTTCCCAACCCAGGGATCAAACCCAGGTCTCCTGCATTGCAGGCTGATTTTTTACCATCTTAGCCACCAGGATTCCAGGCACTATTCCAAGATCTTCTCATACATTGACTAATCGTCACAGAAGTCCTACGTGTTCTTTCACTTCATTATACAAGTGAGGAAAATACAGAAGAAAGGGCTTAAGAAAGTCATCCCAGATTACACACTTGATCATGGAGTGGTCATTGAACTCAGGCAATCTGGCTACAGAACCTATGCCCTTAATGTCTGTTATGTTAAGTCTTCTGAAAAAAAAATATTAAATATTTTACACTGAGCCTTCTATCAGAACATGGAAATATTTTAATCTAAGCAGTCTTTACTTGTAGGCTAGGACTGTACACAAAAATAAGAGAGAGTATTGTTGAGAGTTTAGATAAAGAAATTGGAGGCCATTCCACTCAGGGAACAGAGGGGTGTTTCAGTCTCCGGGGAACTGAAGTAGCAGAAAACATAAAATCTCTCTGGGGCTTCCTTCACATTAGGCTTTTCTGAGCAAAATGCCAAGCTTTCTTCAGTTCAGTTCAGTGGTTTAGCCATGTCCGACTCTTTGCAACCCATGGACTGCAGTGCACCAGGCTTCCCTGTCCATCACCAGCTCCTGGAGCTTACTCAAACTCATGTCCATCAAGTCAGTGATGCCATCTAACCATCTCATCCTCGTCATCCCTTCTCCTCCCACCTTCAATATTTCCCAGCATCAGGGGCTTTTCCAAGGGGCCCTCTTACGAGGTAGCCAAAGTATTGGAGCTTCAGCTTCAGAATCAGTCCTTCCAATGAATATTCAAGACTGATTTCCTTTAAGATGGACTGGTTGGATCTCCTTGCAGTCCAAGGGACTCTCAAGAGTCTTGTCCAACACCATAATTGAAAAGCATCAATTCTTTGGTGCTCAGCTTTCTTTATAGTCCAACACTCACATCCATGCATGACTACCGGAAAAACCATAGTTTTGACTAGACAGACCTTTGTTGACGAAGTAATGTCTCTGCTTCTTAATATGCTGTCTAGGTTGGTCATAGCTTTTGTCATAGCTTTTCTTCCAAGATGCCAGCATCTTTTAATTTCATGGCTGCAGTCACCATCTGCAGCAATTTTGGAGCTCCCAAAAATAAAGTCTCCCACTGTTTCCATTGTTTCCCCATCTATTTGCCATGAAGTGATGGGACTGGATGCCCTTATCTTAGTTTTCTGAATGTTGAGCTTTAAGCCAACTTTTTTCACTCTCCTCTTTCACTTTCATCAAGAAGCTCTTTAGTTCTTCACTTTCTTCCATGCTGGTGGTGTCATCTGCGTATCTGAGGTTACCGATATTTCTCCCAGCAATCTTGATTCCAGCTTGTGCTTAATCCAGCCTGGCATTTCACATGATGTACTCTGCATGTAAGTTAAATAAGCAGGGTGACAATATACAGCCTTGACATACTCCTTGCCCGATTTGGAACCAGTCTGTTGTTCCATGTCCAGTTCTAACTGTTGCTTCTTGACCTGCATGTAGTTTTCTCAGGAGGCAGGTCAGGTGGTCTGGTATTCCCATCTCTTTCAGAATTTTCCACAGTTTGTTGTGATTCACACAGTCAAAGGCTTTGGCATAGTCAATAAAGCAGAAGTAGATGTTTTTCTGGAGCTCTTGCTTTTTCAATTTCGACTCTCAAGCTTTCTTACTAAGCTTTTAAATAAAAGCATAAACCACTCCCCAAACAGATAAGGAAGCATTAGAGGGAACCCAAAGAAGAAAGCCTAGAATTTGCCTGGGCTAGTCATTCTTCCTGTGTGTGAAACTTAAAGATAACTTAATAGAGAAGACTTGGCATTTTAGCATATTCCCCTCAGGAAGTAATAATAATTATTAATGCCTTTTATTCCTGTTAAATGAAAGTTTCCTTATGGAGGTATGAATAATACGAGACTTAAGCTCCCATTAGGATGTCCAGAAAATTCCCCAGAGTAAGCAGATTTCTTAGCAAGGCATAAATCTATGTGAAATTATACGTGTGAGAGTAATTATGGGCTTACTTGAAATGGATATGGTGGTTTTACTCTCCTCCTAGTGTGTCTTCCTGTATTGTAGAAGCTAGAAAATTAAAATATATCATTTCAGATTTCATTACGACTGAAGTTCTGGATGTGAATTAGATCCTGCCAATTAGATGCACTCACTTGCTATTGAAAATTCGGAAGTAAGGCAAGGGAGCGCTTCAAGCCTCTTGGCAGTTTCTGTTGGCTGGTATGCCCATGTGTACCCAACAAGCCAGCTGAGACACGTGGGTGTCTACTGCCTGTTCTGGGCTTTTGCTCTGGAAAGAGATGGCCTCGCAGGTTTCCTGGGACCAACTTGACGACTGGTCGAAAGTAAAAATGAAAGTTAGTCACTCAGTCATGTTAGACTCTTTGTGACCCCATGGACTGTAGCCCACCAGCTCCTTTGTCCCTGGAATTCTCCAGGCAATCAAAGTAAACGTTTCAGGCAGCATGATTTAGCAGAAGGATAGACAGATTTAGTCCTCAGCTCTTTCATGCAATGAACAAAACTCAGATATTTCTGTAGGAGAATGTAGGTATAATCAAGGGCCTGTGATCTTTTCATTGTGTTGTGCAAAGGCATGTGGCACATAATTCAGATACAAGCATCTGAGGTGAGAAGGTTTCAGTCAGGGGGTGGATGAAGACCTACAGAAGTGGTATGCAGAAACTTCAAGAACCAAGGTGCCATGCAAGGGAGTACAGATCTCCCTTGACTTATGATGGCTTTATGTCCCAATAAGCCCATCATAAATGGAAAATACTGCAATTTGAAAATGTATTTAATACACCTAACCTCTCAAACATCATAGCTTAGCCTAACCTGTTAAATGTGCTCAGGACACTTACACGAGCCTATAGTTGAGCGAAATCAAATATCTTAACACAAAGCCCATTTTAGAACAAAGTGTTGAGTATCTTATCTAACTTATGAATATTGTATTGAAGGTGACAAACAGAATGGTTGTATGGGTACAGAATGGGGGTAAGTGTATTGGGAGCTTCCCCTCATGATCACGTCGTGAACCGGGAACCGCCGCTCCCTGCCCTTGCCCAGCATCATGAGAGAGTGTCATGCCACATGTCACTAGCCCTGAAAAATATCAACTCAAAATTTTAAGTACGGTTTCTACTGAGTGTGAGTTACCTTCCCACCACTGTAAAGTCAAAAAATCGTTAAGTGGAGTAATCATAAGCTGGGGACCGTGTGTACAACTGAATCCTGGCCAGCTGAAAGAAAAAGAGAAAACCCACAGATACAACCTTAGCTCACTATAGCATCAGAAGTCAGTGAAGTCCCAAGATGGTATTGGCTTACCTCAGCAGTCATCTGTTTCATGGGGAAACTCAGACTTGCTTGTCTCAGGCTGAGATGAGCGAGATAACAAAGCATATAGCGAGGCGCTGAGTTCTAGATGACTTCTTTTGCCACCACGATGTACTGTGTATCTTGCTTGTTTCCCAGACGAGCAGAGTACGGCACTGGAAAACTAGAAGACTGGACAATTTAACTTAAAATGCTGTAGTATTGCCCAAAGGAAAATTTTAAATTAATGCTTCAAACTAAGACAAAGACTTGGATCTCTTTTCCCATCTGTTTTCTGGTAGGTGATTCATGAGAATTATCAAAGAAGGACATAAGCATCTACATTTTTTTTTTCCTCAGGGGAAAAAAATAAGTATCTTTCTGATTCTATGACATTGACTCTAGTTTACTCTGACTACCTGCAAATTTACTTACCTGGCCCCCATTCTGGAAATATGTAATCCATATATTTTTAGGTCCAGAATATACTTTCTTATTAGCATGGAGGAGGAAGAGTTCTGAGCAGGGAAAGCATAGTAGCATTTCAGCTTTCCCTGTTAAGATACATTGATCTAAGAACTTCCGTGGTGGTCCAGTGATTAAGACTTCGCCTTCCAATGGAGGGGATGTGGGTTTGATCCCTGGTTGGGAAGCTAAGATTCCACATACCTTGCAGCCAAAAACTCATATTGTAACAAATTCAATAAAGACTAAAAATGGTCCACATTAAAAAATTTTTTTAAAAAAAATCAGTGTGCTGATATAGTTTTATTATTGTTGTTTTAAGTTTGTGGAAAGTTCATAACCCCAGTCAAGGCCGTATATTTAAATTTATGTACAAAGCTAATGTGGTTAAATCTACTTTCATCTTTCGAATAAATCTGAGACATGACTCACGTGGTCAATATGAATAATCAACAGCTCACTGTGTATATCTTGGATGCCCACTCCCTTCCCCACCCCATCAATGATAATACATATATTAATTTACTGATAGTCAAAATAGGGATTATCATTGGTGCCATAATTTGTTTATTTGGTGAGATGGCCCTATGTCACTAAGGTACAAGCCTTCTGTTAAAAAAGAACGGGGCCTCTACAATATGGAAGAGTTGAGAGTTGCAGTCTCATTTGTTTATGCACATTTTATTTATTCCAGTCTTCCAAATGAAGATTTTCTGAGAGCTTTGAGTCCATTAAAAGTTATTTAAAATTTTGAGCTCATTAAAATGCAATGTATTCCTATTGGTTTACAGGAAAAATTGATTCACATCAAAGATGAAAGAAAAATCCTTGATGAATTAAATACTTCCATAACTGGAAAACAAGATTATAATGCTCAGCTATAGTTGTGACAATTTCGCTTCTGGTATATCCCCCTGAATTCCTTCTATAGACTTTTGAAGAGATACAGTCTACAGTGTTTATTGCACTCTTATTTGTGGTGATGGGGAGTTAAAGACAAAATGGTGTCCATCACTGGGAGACTGGATAGATACAAATGTGTTTGGATAGATGCAGAAATTAAAAGAAAAGAATTAAATGTACATATGGCAACATGAATTTATCTTTCAACATATAATTCTTAATGGGAAGTGTGAGAAACAGAATGAGATATATAAACCAGAAATATTCATATAAATTAAAAATGCATGCACAGAAAGTAATCCCTTATGTCCGTAAGAGTATAAATACAACAAGTGATAAATAATGACATATTACTTTGGGAGGATTGGTAGGAGAATGAGATGAGGGTTTGGTGATAAAACAGAATAGATAAATAAAATAAGAGAGAGCCTTTGAAAGGATTGAAATGGATACCATGTTGTGAATGGAAAAGCATTATTAGCTTAAGCTTATACACATGGGATCCTATGTCTACACACACCCCCTTAAAAAAAAGGGGGATAAACAGACAAAAATACAAAGAGTATTGGGACTTTTTAACTTGGTTAATAAAAATACTATCCATTCCAGTTATGACAGCCATTAAAACCTAGTATCCAAATAAATGAATTCAGAAAGTATCCTTGTGATACAAGGATTCAAAACATGACTTTTAAAAATGATGTATTTATCGTGTGTGTGTGTGTGTGTGTGTGTGTGTGTGTGTGTGTGTGTGTGTGTGTGTGTGTGTGTGTGTGTGTGTGCTCAGTTGTTTAGTCGTGTCCGACTCTTTGCGATCCCCTGGACTGTAGCCCTCCAGACTCTTCTGTCCATGGGATTTTCAAGGCAACAATATTGGAGTGGATTTTCATTCCCTTCTCCAGGATGTTTATCATACTAGAATATTAATAAAGATATTGCTAAATTCTAATGACATTTGGTGAAACTGAAATAAGGTTTTTGTAATATTATGAATAATATAGAGTAAAATATTTTATAATAAATATTCTATTATCTTTCTTTCATCCTTTTGGTTTTAGTTTCTATTATTTTGTCTGTATGCAATGTGAATAAATATTAGAAAGGTAGTAAATGTATGTCATTTATAATTATACAAAAGACATATATACTGAATATGCCTGTAACTTTTTTTTACTGATACAAATATATGATCAAAAAACTTTGTAAATGGCAGGTGTCAATATTCAGAACTATGTGTGTTACAGCGGGCAAGAAATAGAAACAAGACTTCATGAGAACCCGGTAGTGGGCCAGTTGACTGCACTGACTCTTAGGAAGGACCAGAGGAGAAGATCTTTGAGCCAATCTTAATGATGAATAGGAGTTAATCAAACATGCAAAAAGATGAGAGAGTGGAGTAGCATATTTAAGGTTTGCTTTCTCAGTATAACATGCATTTCTAAAAGTAATATACTATATATAAAATAAAGTATGTATTATAACATATAATTGATATAATGGTACCTTCTTTAGACATATAACTAGTCACATATGCATATTTATTTTCTAGCATTTATTTTATACTTCTAAACCTATTTTTCATATAACACTTGTTCAATTGTGAGAAAATATCATAGGTCGTAGGCCCATAATGTCAAATATAAGCAAAAGTTGTAGGCAGAGATGATATCATAGTGACTTGCATATATAGACTTATGCTGATGATTTTAAGGGACTTTCAAAGACATTTAAATACTGGAGAAACATTTTAAAGTTTGTGTTCAGAAATTTCAGTGATGGCATAGGGGGTGTTGTATTAGCATACTGGAATTAAATAACCCATGAGGAAGCTACTAGACTGTTTTTCTTAACTTTCATAACATTTAGAGCAATTTATAGTTATTTTGTTTTTCTTTATTTGTTATGGCTTGCTTTCTCCACTAGACTGCAAACTCCAGGTAGATAGAGAAAAACTACATTCATCTTATCTTTGGTTGTATCCTTGGTACCTATCACCATGTCTGGAACAATGGGCTCAATCAATATTTAGAGAATGAATGGTGAGGTGAAGAATGGGAGTGTTTGAGAGATGCTTAAACAGTCCAAATTGGTAGATTGTAAATGATGTCTTTAGGACATTTCTGTTTTTATTTTTCTCGTCAAGGCCATCAGTCATAAGGTGAAGAACAGGCCATTTTCTATTTCTGTATCCTGTTTGAGAAGGAAGAAACATTACTTGATTATTTCCGTGTAAATTTGTAGTGTGTGTGTGTGTGATGATCAAAGACTTTGAAGCACAGGGGCTTGGATGAGTTTGTGACCTTGACATTGTTTCTTGTGCTCTACACTTCCTCACCAGTACCGTGTCCACAGCAGTCACCACCTGAGTGAGGTGTTCTGAAGACTAAATGAAATTACATACGTAATGATTCCAGCAGACTGTAGGACATAATCACTAGTTTAGGCTCACCACTGTTCTCTCTAAACACATTCAGAATGACTAAATATTGTGTAATAAAGTCCCCATACATGTTTATTGCCCAACCTGTGATACTCTGGAAAATATAGATTGCTAAACTAGAAAGGGCACTGAGACAGAAGCATCCATGGGACTCATGTTCAGTGAGTGAGTGAAGCCACTCAGTCGTGTCCGACTTTTTGTGACCCCATGGACTGTAACCTACCAGGCTCCTCCGTCCATGGGATTTTCCAGGCAAGAGTACTGGAGTGGGTTGCCATTTCCTTCTCCAGGAGATCTTCCCGACCCAGGGATTGAACCCAGGTCTCCCGCCTGGGTAGACGCTTTACCGCCTGAGCCACCAGGGAAGTAATATGTGGTTTATCCTATGGGATAAAGTGAAAGTGTTAGTTGCTCAGTCGTGTCTGACTCTTTGCAACCCCATGGACTGTAGCCTGCCAGACTCCTCTGTCCATGGGATTCTCCAGGCAAGAGAATTGTCCAATTCTCCACTGGAGTGGGTTGCCTTTCCTTTCTCTGGGGGATCATCCCGACCCAGGGATCGAACCTGGGTCTCCCACATTGCAGGCAGAGTCTTTCCCATCTGAGCCACCAGGAAAGCCCCAATGGGATAAAGGATAATCAATTTCAAAGTACTTCTGCTTGTCTGAATTAAGAATGATAAATCCTTTTGATTAGGAAGAAAATTATAAACATCTTTTTATGGTTGTACCTTACTGAAATTATAACTAAATGTGCCAAATAAATGTGAAAGAAACTTTCAGAGTTATTAATTCTGCAAAAAGTAAAATATTAACTTACTTTGTTCCTCATAGTAATTATTATCCTTTTCAATTGATTTTGAGTTTACTCATGCAGAGCTTTTGCTTTCAGGAAACTGGAAGCACCATGAACATAAGAATTATGTCCATGTCGTTCAGTCCTGCAAAACTATGTCCACTACGGGTCCTAGTACATAGTAACACATCCCAAAATAAAAATACAAGTAAGTGAGTAGAAAGATTCAGTACAAAACTTTTTCAAACAGTGACTGTGCCACCTATTGGCTTCGAGATTCTGGAAAGTTACTTACTTTCTGAGCCTCATGTCTCTCATCTGTAAAATGGGGACATATGAACTAGCCTGCTGTTGTAAGGATTAAATAAAAATAATGTATGAAACACATGTCCTAGTGCAGCCACATAGTATGTGTTCAATAAATGTTTGCTATTTGTAGGATCTGTTTGGATAAGTCAAATGGAAAGGAAGGGAAAGAGATTTACAAAGTATTTATATTAGCAGGGACTTTCCAGGAACAGAGTTGACTCAGAGTTTGGATTCTGACTTGTTCCTTTTATACTAGTGACTCTTCAGTGGACTATTCATCAGACATAAATTACCTCAGACCTTAGTCAGAGTAGGGGGCTCCGTAGCGATAGGGATCAATAGGTGGGGGTGGCTGGAGGCTTTAGTCCTGGGCTGATTTAATGGGCCTTGGAAAGAGCTGTATTAAAAGCTTTTAGGGGAAAGCTCCCGGTTGCTGCTTTTTGTACTCTGTCTAGTACCTTAATGAATGCTGCTATAAAGAGTGTTTTATCTCTGCGTTATGAGCCCAGGTTTGACTATTTGTGCTCTCAGAAGGATGTTAGCTGTCTTGGGATAAGATTTTATGAAGGGAAGAAGAACTCATAGGGAAATAGGATTCTTATGATGAGTACAAATATGAAGAAATTAACAGCAATCTCTGGTATTAAATCCCCCAATCGGAGATTTTGGATTGATTAAAAATATACACCATTCAGACCACAGAATCTCATACCAGATTTCTGATAGTATAATTATCTTTATATTATTGTAACATTTTAGTCTGAAGTATGGATTTGTTCTCTAGGATACTAAAAAGAACGTTGGGATAACAACGTAAAATCCTAGTAAAGTTCCATGTTTTCTTCAAAGTCACTCATACCTTAAATCCCAAAGCTTACCCTTTACAATTATCCAAGTGTAATATTGTGGAATATTGATTTGATTTTTTAAATTATGAGGACAATATTGTACCAAACATATGTGAATGTAACTTGCCTAACTTCCAGAGTGAAAGTAGCCGAGCAGAGGGCAATTCCTTTATATGTATCTAAACCTTCTCCTGTCACACACACAGTACATGGTTTGTTTCATAAGGATTTTTCTGTCTTGTTTTAGATATATTTTTCTAGGTTGCTTTTATGACTATTTATATATGGAGCCAGCACTTTAGCAGAGATCGTTTAGATTCCCCTTTTGATACCCACTTATGATGGAGCTTAGAAAGGCTAGGAAAGGAACTATGGTATTGAATGCACTGAAAATATTCCCATTCTTTTCTCTCTTATGAGTTGTTTCAAAAAGCATAAACTGAAGAGCCATTAGCAGAAACAACGCAGCTAAATTCTTTGGTTGAAATTGTTTATAGGGGGATAGCTTATGAAGATATTACTGATACATGAAGATTCTACTTAACTTCATTCAAATATTTTATTTCTATTTGGTCTTATTAATCACCTATACAAATGTAAACCTTATGCACGTGGTTAATTAAGAAGTTCAAAACATTATTTATGTATCAATTTTGAAAATATTTGATCCACTTTTTAGAATGTTACTACAGTCGTACATTTTAATACAGTGATTAATATCATTTTGTTTTTTAAATTATTACTATCCTATACAAAGTTGATTACATCATTATTTTAAACTTTTATTTACTTATTAATTTTATTTGACTAAATTGCATATACTTTCATTGAGAACTTACTATGAACTCTGATTAAGACCATAAAAATGAGTAAAGCAATGTCTGCTTTTGATAACTCATAGTATGTGTGGTGAGGGAAAGGTCATTGAAATAAAAGAGAATATTATCAAATGCTGATAAGAAGTTTGTAAAACTTCAAACCAGTTTACTGGACAGACTGGATAAGTGCTTTAAAAAATGCCATTTTAAATTTCTATCTTCTGGTTATGAGTTCATATATTCATTTAAGGAACTCATAGTTAGCATTTTGTGTTCAGTTCAGTTGCTGTCATGTCCAACTCTGTGACACCATGAACTGTAGCACTCCAGGCCTCCCTGTCCATCCCCAACTCCCGGGGTTTACCCAAACTCATGTCCATTGAGTCGGTGATGCCATCCAACCATCTCATCCTCTGTCGTCCCCATTCCACCTGCCCTCAATCTTTCCCAGCATCAAGGTCTTTTCAAATGAGTCAGCTCTTTGCATCAAGTGAACAAAGTATTGGAGTTTCAGCTTCAGCATCAGTCCTTCCAGTGAATACCCAGGACTGATCTCCTTTAAGATGGACTGGTTGGATCTCCTTGCAGTCTAAGGGACTCTCAAGAGGCTTCTCCAAAACCACAGTTCAAAAGCATCAATTCTTTGATGCTCAGCTTTCTTCATAGTCCAACTCTCACATCCACACATGATAACTGGAAAAACCATAGCCTTGACTAGACGGACCTTTGTTGACAAAGTAATGTCTCCGCTTTTTAATATACTGTCTTAGATTGGTCATAATTTTCCTTCAGAGGAGTAAGCATCTTTTAATTTCATGGCTGCAATCACCATCTGCAGTGATTTTGGAGCCCAGAAAAATAAAGTCTGCCACTGTTTCCGCTGTTTCCCCATCTATTTCCCATGAAGTGATGGGACCAGAGGCCATGATCTTAGTTTTCTGAATGTTGAGCTTTAAGCCAACATTTTCACTCTCCTTTTTCACTTTCATCAAGAGGCTCTTTAGTTCTTCTTCACTTTTTCCATATCTGAGATTATTGATATTTCTCCTGGCAATCTTGATTCCAGCTTGTGCTTCTTCCAGCCCAGTGTTTCTCATGATGTACTCTGCATATAAGTTAAATAAGAAGGGTGACAATATACAGCTGACATACTCCTTGCCCGATTTGGAACCAGTCTGTTTTTCCATATCCAGTTCTAACTGTTGCTTCCTGACCTGCATACAGGTTTCTCAAGAGGCAGGTCAGGTGGTCTAGTATTCCCATCTCTTTCAGAATTTTCCACAGTTTATTGTGATCCACACAGTCAAAGGCTTTGGCATAGTCAATAAAGCAGAAGTAGGTGTTTTCCTGGAACTCTCTTGCTTTTGGTGATCCAGCGGATGTTGGCAATTTGACCTCTGGTTCCTCTGCCTTTTCTAAAACCAGCTTGAACATCTGGAAGTCCATGGTTCACATATTGCTGAAGCCTGGCTTGGAGAATTTTGAGCATTACTTTACTAGCGTGTGAGATGAATGCAGTTGCACGGTAGTTTGAGGATTCTTTGGCATTGCCTTTCTTTGAGATTGGAATGAAAACTGACCTTTTCCAATCCTGTGGTCACTGCTGAGTTTTCCAAATTTGCTGGCCTATTGAGTGCAGCACTTCCACAGCATCATCTTTCAGGATTTGAAAGAGCTCAACTGGAATTCCATCACCTCCACTAGCTTTGTTCGTAGTGATGCTTCCTAAGGCCCACTTGATTTCGCATTCCAGGATGTCTGGCTCTAGGTGAGTGATCACACCATCGTGATTATCTGGGTCATGAAGATCTTTTTTGTACAGTTCTTCTGTGTATTCTTGACACCTCTTAATATCTTCTGTTTCTGTTAGGTCCATACCATTTCTGTCCTTTATTGTGCCCATCTTATCTTTGCATGAAATGTTCCCTTGGTATCTCTGATTTTCTTGAAGAGATCTCTAGTCTTTCCCATTCTATTGTTTTCCTTCATTTCTTTGCACTGATCACTGAGGAAGGCTTTCTTGTCTCTCCTTACTATTCTTTGGAACTCTGCATTCAAATGGGCATATCGTTCCTTTTCTCCTTTGCTTTTTGCTTCTCTTCATTTCACAGCTATTTGTAAGGCCTCCTCAGGCAGCCATCTTGCTTTTCTGCATTTCTTTTTCTTGGGGATGGTCTTGATTCCTGTCTCCTATACAGTGTCACAAACCTTCGTTCATAGTTCATCAGGCACTCTGTCTATCAGATCTAGTCCCTTAAATCTATTTCTCACTTCCACTGTATAATCTTAAGAGATTTGATTTAGGTTATACCTGAATGGTCTAGTGGTTTTCCCCACTTTCTTCCATTTAATTCTGAATTTGGCAATAAGGAGTACATGATCTGAGCCACAGTCAGCTCCCAGTCGTGTTTTTGCTGACTGTATAGAGCTTCTCCATCTTTGGCTACAAAGAATACAATCAGTCTGATTTTGGTGTTGGCCATCTGGTTATGTCCATGTGTAGAGTCTTCTCTTGTGTTGTTGGAAGAGAGTATTTGCTATGACCAGTGCATTCTCTTGGCAAAACTCCATTAGCCTATGCCCTGCTTTATTCTGTACCCCCAAGGCCAAATTTTCCTGTTACTCCAGGTATTTCTTGAATGCCTACTTTTTCATTCCAGTCCCCTATAATGATAATGACATCTTTTTTGAGTGTTAGTTCTAAAAGGTCTTGTATTTTGTGTAGAACCCATTTTTTTCACATAAAATTTATCTGTAAGTGTTTTACATATTTGAGTCTATACAGCTTAGTCCCTGCCTTTTTTTTTTTTTCACTTAACTGCTCTGCTATATTTTCCCATGTCTATATTTCTTTTGCTGTGATTTCCTTTTTAATAACCATCCATCCCTCTGTTATTGAGATATAAAAATTATTTAGAGTCCTCCATAATTTATTTAGCCAGTTCTTTACAATTATTTATTTAAAGATTTTTTAATACTATCATAAGTAATATTCCAATGAAAATTTTATAGATTAATCTGATTACTTCCTTAAGAAAACAATACTGGGAATAGAAATACTTAACGAGTTGGTTACAGGTATGTTCATACTTTGTGTATTCTATGTATATAGTCAGATCTTCTTCAGAAATTGTGCAGTATATAAGGATGCCCAGATTCTTTACACTTTACCATTCTTTTTAGTCTTTTTTATTTTTGACGAATAAACACATAACATTTTATTTTGTCTTTACTTGGTTAAGAATGAAATCTAATTTTCCATTTTTATCAATGATTTGTACTATTCATTACTGAGTTATCAGTAGTGCTATTTACATATGTCCTTGTTTAATTTGTAAGGTCTCAGACTTCTATTTGATGAAATAACTGACTATTATACTTTTGTGAACTTTCCACCATTATATTCAGAATTAAACAAATAAATAAGTAAATAAATGAAATGCTTGTATCTATGAAGCATGCAAGATATGGAAGTCCCACACATCAGAAGCATAGAGGTAGGTGAGAGGCAGAGCAAAGGTCATGCCAGCTAGTGATAGTGTAGGACACATGTGATGGAGATGGTGTGCATACTCAGTCACTTCAGTTGTGTCCAGCTTTTTGCAACCCCATGGACTGGTCTGCCAGGCTCCTCTGTCCATGGGATTCTCCAGGCAAGAATACTGAAGTGGGTTGCCATGCAACCTCCAAGGTGTGTTCCTAACCCAGGGATCAAACCCATGTCTCTTGCAACTCCTGCATTGCAGGTAGACTCTTTACCCACTGAATCACATGGAAAGCCTGGAAATGGTGTTAAGAATACTGTATTGCTACTCAACTTGACTTTCAACTCCCATGGAAAGGCTGTCTGTAAATAATTATAATTGAACTAGCCACTCTTTGACTCTGGGTGGCACAAAACCTCTTCAGTGAGAACTCAACATCCAAGGTGTGTGTCTCTGATTAATTGGAGTCCAAGTTTACACTATTCATGTATTCCAAGAAACACCATTCTGAAAAATAAACATGGAAATTAGTCTCTGGTCATTAAAACATCTCTGCTGTCTATTGGAAACAAATGCAAAGCTCTCTGGAGAGATACTTCAAAAACCAAAATGCTTGGATTTCCAATAATAACGTCATGCTTTGTAGGAAATAAGCTAAAATAAAAAAACTACAAAACACGAGATGAAAAATATTCATGATGAATAAGATTTAGTCAAACAAGAATTAACTAACGTGCAAAACTTGAGAAAAGAGATTAATGCTATTAAAGAGACTATATAGAATGAATAGTTATATTTAAAATTAATAATGTAAAAAATGTTATGGAAAACAAAAGAACAGGAGACTGATTTAAAACAAATGCAGTCTTGAAAAGGTACCAAATACAAATTCTAAAAATAGAAATACATAGTCATTGAAATTTAAAACTTAACGATCTAGGAAACAAATTAGACATCCCAAAAGTATGAGAAAATAAGTGAATTAGAAGGGAAATTTGGGGGGAAGAACATGATATACCACTGTTGTTGTTGTTCAGTCATTTCAGACTCTTTGCAACCCCATGGACTGTAACACACCAGGCTCCTCTGTCCTCCACCGTTTCCTGGATTTTGCTCATATTCATGTTTATCGAGTCAGTGATGCTATCTAACCATCTCATCCTCTGCCGGCCCTTCTCCTTTTGCCTTCAGTCTTTACAGCATCAGGATCTTTTTCAATGAGTTGACTGTTCGCATGAGGTGAACAAAGTATTGGAGCTTCGGCTTCAGCAACAGGGGAAATATAAAAAAACAGGGAGTATGAAAGAGTACTTTCAATGTGTGTTAATAAGTCTCCAGAGGAAGTGAAAAGAATGGCTCAGAAATTTTCAGAATTGACAAAATCAATATCTGTAGGCCTACCATGCACAATTTACAGGAGTAACAATAATAGTATTAAAGTATTAAGTCATACTCAGATATCATGAGTGAATAATATCAAAGAAAACATTTTTGTAACATTCAAAGAAATGTAAATTATTACAAAGGCCTAATTATTAGACTAAATATAGAACTTCAGCCTCAACCGCAGAAGATGGAAAATAATGGTGTTACAATTTTGAAGTGTTAAATTGTAAAAAAAAAAAGAAACTGTCAACAAAGAAGCATAAATTAAATAATCTATCCTTTAAGCTCAAACTAAACTTTCTTAACACTGCATTAATAAAGAGAAATATAAGTAAATATATAAGTATTTGTAATAGGAGTGGACATCCTTGTTAAATTACTAGCTTCTTTTTACATTGATGTCTACATTTGATCTTAAATATATATATTACTGTAATGAGAAATTAATATTCAATTCCCAGTTTATGAAGATGCTTTTGATCAGACAGGAATAAATAATTTAAAATTTCTGTTTGTCACTTGCATTTTCTGATTTTAATTTTTAAGATATGACCAATCAGTCAGCTCTGCTTTACTCTCCAAAATCTCTGCTTAAACTTGAAATGCTTTATTTTCTCTGTTCTTTAACAAATCAGATGTTATAAATGGGTGTGCTTTCTCAAATGCTCAAACTGTTCAAGTTCATCAGCTTGAGAAAGATCTATTGTTTTTGATGAACACTCTTATTAACTCTTTTGACTATCTGGTGCAAAAAAATAATGTCCTGTATTTAAATTTTAAAAACTAATGCTTTAGAGAAATCACTATTTTAGCAACTTTTTGTTAATATTTATTATATGCTATATACTATACTGCTTCCCAGGTGGTGCTAGTGGTAAAGAACCCGCCTGCCTTTGCAGGAGAGGTTGGAGACATGGGTTCGATCCCTGGGTTGGGAAGATTCCCTGGAGGAGGGCATGGCACCTGATTCCAGTATTCTTGCTTGGCAAATCCTATGGACAGAGGAGCCTGCCTGGCTATAGTCCATAGAGTCTCAAGGAGTCAGACACGACTGAAGCGAGCTGGCACACACCTACCACACAGGAACTATAAAGAGCTCACTCATAAAACATTAAATTGTGAAACGGTAATGAAAATTTTCAGGCTTACTTCTGCATTATAATAAAAAAATAGGATAAAAAAATACATCAGATCACTTGCAGTGAATTGGACTGAAAATATACGTAGCTTTCTGGAAAAAAAAATGTTCCCTTTGTGTGTTACACTTTGATTATAAAGGTCTTGTTCTTTATACACAGAAAAACAGTGGTGATAATAGTTCCAAATATGGCATTAAATGT
Source organism: Cervus canadensis (assembly GCF_019320065.1). Classification (NCBI taxonomy): domain Eukaryota; kingdom Metazoa; phylum Chordata; class Mammalia; order Artiodactyla; family Cervidae; genus Cervus; species Cervus canadensis. Next base: position 43,113,795 of record NC_057387.1, on the reverse strand, counting down.
TTATTATTTTCTAGAACAAAAAGAATCGGAGAGGGCAATGGCACCCCACTCCAGTTCTCTTGCCTGGAAAATCCCATGGACTGAGGAGCCTGGTAGGCTGCAGTCCATGGGGTTGCTACGAGTCGGACACGACTGAGTGACTTCACTTTCACTGTTCACTTTCATGCATTGGAGGAGGAAATGGCAACCCACTCCAGTATCCTTGCCTGGAGAATCCCAGGGACGGGGGAGCCTGATGGGCTGCCGTCTATGGGGTCGCACAGAGTCGGACATGACTGAAGTGACTTAGCAGCAGCAGCAGCACAAAAAGAATAGTACATGAAAATTTTATGTAGTGAATTACATATATCCTACTATGAAGTCAGTCCCCTCATTTGTAAATGTGTCATTGCTGCTTTTCTGTACAATAATGCTTGCCTGACATTGGTTGGTTGATTTACTCATAGTCCAAGAGGACTGAGAACTGTGATAGACAGTATTCAGTAGTGTGATCAGGATATCTCCTCTCTCACAGACATGTACAAATAGCTCCTTATTAAAGTATACATTTCCAAGTAAGATATTGAATTAGAATAATAGAATTTAGAATTATAAGCCATAATAATGGTCATCATATCCAACTCCTTCATTTTGAAGATGTGGAAACTGAGGTTCAAAGAGGTTAAGTAATATCCCTGGGGTGAAACAGATACATAGACGCTTCCCCAGAACCAAAATATCCCTGAGCGCCTGTCCAGAACTTCCACCATACCACACTGCAGGCCTGTGGAAGCAGGTTGTTAGATTTTAGAATTTAAATTATGACTTGGAAAAGAGGAAAATAAATTTCTTTATTGTTTTAGTTTGCTAAGTCCCCTTATCTAACATATTCCATTTTGGTGAAAGCTACATAAAGAAAGGTTAGGTAAGTTACTAAAGAGCATCTCACTTTGTAAAGTGAGAATTCATCTCAGACTTGAATCTACTAAAAGTCTCCTATTTTACAGATACTTCAAATTTATATTAAAAGTTTGGAAAGATAGAGAATGATTAAAAAGGAGAGAAGGAAGGAAGGGAGGGTTGGAAAAAGAGAAAAATGTAACATTGGAGGTGTAATCAGGAAACAACATTAAATATAGTACTTCACATCTAGAAATTATGAGAAATTTACCTACTGTAAGGGGGACTGTATCAGACTATGTTTACCTTAAAATCCATATTTAAATAATTTTGAATTGTTTTTTTATTTTTACTTGTATTTTTTTATTGTGTTCTCTTTTATTCAGTTCAGTTCAGTTCAGTCGCTCAGTCGTGTCCGACTCTCTGCGACCCCATGAGTCGCAGCACGCCAGGCCTCCCTGTCCATCACAAACTCCTGGAGTTTACTCAAACTCATGCCCATGAAGTCGGGGATGCCATCAGGCCATCTCATCCTCTGCCGTCCCCTTCTCCTCCTGCCCCCAATCCCTCCCAGCATCAGGGTCTTTTCAAATGAGTCAACTCTTTGCATGATGTGGCCAAAGTATTGGAGTTTCAGCTTCAGCATCAGTCCTTCCAGTGAACACCCAGGACTGATCTTCAGGATGAACTGGTTGGATCTCCTTGCAGTCCAAGGGACTCTCAAGAGTCTTCTCCAACAGCATAGTTCAAAAGCATCAATTTTTCGGCGCTCAGCTTTCTTCACAGTCCTACTCTCACATCCATACATGACCACTGGAAAAACCATAGCCTTGACCAGATGGACCTTTGTTGGCAAAGTAATGTCTTTGCTTTTTAATATGCTCTCTAGGTTGGTCATAACTTTCCTTCCAAGGAGTAAGCATCTTTTAATTTCATGGCTGCAATCACTATCTGCAGTGATTTTGGAGCCCCAAAAAATAAAGTCTCTTTTATTAAGGGCCACAAATTTATTAAATATCTTCATTCTCCTAATACTCACCTAAGTATTTTCTCACTCTGAATTTCCTATTGTTTGGGTAAATTTTTTTCCAGTTGATAATTTTTAAATTTTGTATACATTTTATCTGTCCTGACCTTGGCCACTTATTTCAAAAGTATTAATGAATTATTAAAATATTAGGGATTTTTTAAAGAAACCTACCAGCATTTATTTATGTAAATGAATCTTGAGTGTTCATTTTGGGTGAGTGGTCCATTATGAATTCTAGTTACAGTCTTTGCTCATGCACAGATTTTTGTAATAGCTTCAAAGGCAAAAACATTCCTTCCTATTTTTATGATGAATTTTGTAACAGACATTGCTAGATTTCCTTCTATAAATTCCTTTCTTTTATTTTCTATAGAATCTTAACTGGAGAAGTATCATCTGGAAGGTTCTGGGATTCCCCTTATGTCGAGTAAATCTGTAAAGGGAGCTTCATGAGGGCAGATATTTTTATCTGTTTTCTTTACTGTTGTATGATCAGAACCTGGAATGAATTCTAATATGCATGAGCGCATGCTACGTCGCTTCAGTCCTGTCTGACTCTTTGTGACTCCATGGACTGTAGCCTGCAAGGCTCCTCTGTCGTGGGATTCTCCAGGCAAGAATACTGGCGTGGTTGCCATTTCCTCCTCCAGGAGATCTTTCCAACCCAGGAATCGAACCCGAGTCTCTTATGTCTCTTGTATTGGCAGGCAGATTCTTTACGACTAGTGCCACCTGGAAAGCCCCACATATACTGGATGCTTAAGAAATTGTTTGATGAAATAATGAAAGAGAACATGTGCATGAATATTTGCCCCTCCTTGCTTCCTTTCGTCATCCTCATGCATGGAACATGAGTGTGATGCTAAAGTCCATCCTGAAACACGGATACTTGATGACAGGTTGGAAAGATGAAAGAGGCATGGATCTTAGAGCTACAGAATGGCTCTGCATGGCCTCCTTCCAGTTTTAGATGAGAGAGAAATAGTTTTCTCTTCTCAAGGGATTAAGGTCATTGTTAGTTGGAAATTTCTGTTATAGGTGAACCTTGTACATATCAATAAAACTTTACTTTTTAAAAAACAGTGGAAAGTAATCAGCCAAATTTGGTGGAAGATTCCTGTGAACCTGAGGTAAAGAGTTTATTTTTTGTCATAAATAAGTTTGATAAATACTTAATAAACCTTGTCAGTTTTATATTTTCAAAATTAAAGTTGATGGATGGAAGCCCTAATCAGGACATAATCTTTTATCTATAATGAGGAACTATTTATTGAAACTGACGTAAAAGAAACTTTAGGAAGAATAACATAGAAATAAGCTAAATGTCATGTTAAGCACTGTATTTTGATGTTTATAGTGTTGGGGGGGCGCTTCCCAGGTGACGCTAGTGGTAAAGAACCTGCAGGAGACATAGAGATGTGGGTTCAATCCCTGGGTTGGGAAGATCCCCCGGAGGAGCACAGGGCAGCTCTCTCCAGTATTCTTGCCTGGAGAATCCCATGGACAGGGGAGCCTCACAGTCTGCGGCCTGTAGGATCACAAAGAGTTGGACATGATTGAAGTGACTTAGCAGCAGCAGCAGCTGTGTATATGTGTACATTTTAGTTGTGTAAACCTCAAACAATTCTCCATATTCAAATAGAGTAAATTATACTTTTATTTATATGTATTATATATCTGTAACCAAATAGCTACATATTGTGGGCTTCCGTTGTGGCTCAGCTGGTAAAGAATCCTCCTACAATGTGGGAGACCTGGGTTCAATCCCTGGGTTGGGAAGATTTCCCTAGAGAAGGGAAAGGCTACCCACTCCAGTATTCTGGCCTGGAGAATTCTGTGGACTGTATAGCCCCTAGGGTCACAAAGAGTTGGCCACGACTGAGCAACTTTCACTTTTACTTTCAGCTACATATTGTAGCTCTATTTGCAAAAAAATTTAGTAAGGGGTACTCATAATATTTAAGTAACAACCTTACAGTCATTCAGGTGGTAAGAGGCAAATTCAAATCTTGACCTATGACTCCAGAGCTGTGTTCTTGCTTTTCATTCGTGCTAAGATTTTGTGATAACCAGTGAAGGGAAAACGTCTACTCTATCCAAGATGTATAATTGTATAATTCCAATATATTTCATTGATAACATAAGGGCATTATAATTTTAATGGTGAAGCAGTTCATATAAGATAAAGGCCATTTACATTATCAGGCCTAAACCCATTTTATCAATGGCTGTCAGATTCCAGAATGAGTATATGAATGAATGAATAACTTTCCAGCGAGTAGTTCACTGAGAACCAGCATCGATTAACTAAAGAAGTGAAAACAATTTATGTTAGACTTAACCAATTTCTATTGACTACAATGACTAAATTTGTATATAGAAGAATTTTGTAGATATGTAGTATCTGGATTTCAATAAGTCACCTGGTCAAGTTTGTGGGAAAGAATGAGTGATAATAATGGAATAACAGTGTAAAATGAATGGGGTTTATAGTAAGTATAGTAAGTGGACTATACCAAAATAATTGATTAACAGGTTGATGCAGCTCAGAACCAATACCACTGCTTTGTAGTCACCTCCTGTGTGCATGTCCACATTGTCCCAGTTAGTAGAGAAAATAAATTACCTTAGACAAATGATGTTACAAGCTTCATAAAGTGAGTTCAAGCCATAGATAGAGGTGATTTTGCCATCTAAGTAATTTTGTATTTTCAACCTTAATCTGGTGAATAAAAAATCTTTTATAGCAAGTATCTTGTGAAACACAACTTGCATTAAGAGGAAGTAACATTTTGTTAAAATTTATTGGATGGTAAAATTGTCCAAAAGAACTCTGAAATTCTTTCCTCCTTGTCCATGTCATTCTTTTCAAAGGTACAGATAGTGTTATCTCTGACCTTGAGCACGGGTGACCTGATACTGTGAGTACAATTTGCCTCCTGAAGGTCTAGCTAAGGAAACAGGCGCACAGGTTGGAAATCACATGAGCTTTTTCTAATTGCTAAAGCTGGTGGATAGCTTATTTCTGTAGGTGCTGAAAGAGGGTTGGACCATTGCAGACTGATCAATCTTGCTCAATCTGCTACTTAGTGACAATCAGAGCAAGACCAGAGACCTTGAATATTTCCAGCATTATATAGCACAGGACAGACAGTTGTCGTAATATTTCCAGCTGTCACTGAGAGACTAAGCCAGATTTAGGAATAAATGATCATAATCATTATAGTCATATTTATTCCAGCCCCTTCATTATTAGTTCTGGATATGGCATGTTTATCTCTTAAATTAAGAATGATTTGTTCCCAAGTAGTGCCTATCACTTGAGAATTTCAACGTGCTTTATGAGCTTTGGGCTGAGTTTACATCTAGCCTGGAACTTCTGCCAGTGCTCGTCAGAATCCCTCTGGAGCTCTTCTGCGTGTGCTGCTATCTCCTTAATGGCACTTCTCACTCAGAGCATCTCTGTTGGGATGACAAAGAATTCTGCTGAGGTTTGGAGGAAAATGTGAATTTGAATTTGGAGCACTAGCTCTTTAATCCTTTCAGCTCTCTTTGAAGTAAAGAAGTGATGACAATTACTGCATCCATTTTCTAGACTGGATTTCAGTGTGTTGCCATTGAAACCATCTCTGCAGAGGTGACTTACAGGCCTTCGGCTGTCCTCCGCCATATGCTGCCTCCCTGATATAAATTAAAGTGGGAAGAGAACAGAGAGATTTGGATCCCAGAGCTTGTTTCTATAAAATTAAGTAACATTTGATTTTCACGCATTTAAAATGGATGACTTAGTTTCTTCTTTGTAAGATATAGGCACCACACAAAATAGTTTGAAAATAGTTTGAACGCTATCCATTTAACCTATTACTGATGGGTTGCTATATACAGGTATATATATATATATATATATATAATGAATATATATGATGAATATATATATATATATAAAATTCATTTTGACCCTCTTACTTTTTTCACTTTTGAGCAAATTTGTATGTCTTACCTCTACTTTATACTCAGATCAATATTAAATTATTATTTCATAGCCATAATCTTCAAGAAGCATTGTTGAAACAGCAGCATGCAACATACTGTTTTAGGGGCTGCACTGGGTGAGTAAGGGGAGGCAAAAGTGATTCGTTTGTGTATTTTGGAAGCCAAAGTATCCTGTAAACTAATACTTTATATGCCGTCTCACAAAATGGATCATAAATAAGTTGAGGTTTATATTTCACATACTTTTTTAATCTTTGAAAAAGTTTCAAATATAGCTTCCCAACATAAACACACACATACACACACACAGACACATGGGAAAAAAAGCATTCTTGGAACTCTATAGAGATAATCAGCACCAAAATCCTGACATTTTTCCCACTTTTTTCTTGTGTTAAAAACATACCACTTCTGTCAGTTATTGCTAGATATTTTCTCAAATGCAGACTTATCCTTCTACCAAAGTGGAAATGCCATTAAAAAAAAACTTTAAAGTAGTTTTTCAAAAATCAGTATGATGGATTTTTAAATGTTTATTCATCAATAATATCCCATCACTGGGACTACACTGAAAAAGCATAAAATTCTATTTGTTGGGACTGCCGGATGCTATAATGGCCCAGTGGCTAATTGCTCTGTAAAACCCAGAGACAGTATTCCTTACACACCATATTTTCAGGATGCCAAATTTGATTAATTGATGCTGGATGGTTGGCTATCATAAAGCATGACATTTAGTCCAGACAGATGAAAACTGGTTGGAAAAAAAACTGTGTTCAAAAGCATTGAAAAACAAGAACATGAAGGGTCAAAGGGCAACGGGAAAAAAGCTATTTGACAGTTAGCTCATATTTACCTTATAAATTTTTTAATAATAGCTGATGCTTTTTAATCTCTGACTGTCTTACACTACAAAGTGTAAGTCAATGTATAAGCTAATTGCAGAAAGCAAAAGTGGTATTTAATGCACTGGACACTTTCACAAAGTATTGTATCTCTAATTAGTGTTTGTAACTGATGTGACAGCAGTTTATAGAACACCAAAATAGTTCCTAATTTGTCAAGTGGGTCTGAAGCTTATGGCAGCTTTCTGATCATCTCCCTTGCCGCAGGACCTGAAAGCACCTTCAAAAAGCTTTCTCTCATTGATCTTTAGTCAGATGCTGACCGAAAAGCAGACAGCCCTGCCAGAAAGAAGATAGATAGATGCTGCACTGGCATGAAAAACACCGCACCCTTAATGAAAAAGGTTCCTGCTTATAACTCATGTGTGTGTACAAACACATCCACACAGGGGGTTTCAGTGAGGATAGCAGTCCTGGAAATTAAGGGGAATGCATTTGCTATTTATTTTTTCATTCTTTTCACATACAGTTGCCCATCATGAATGTCTAGAATGCACTAAGCAGGCTATTTGTTAGTTCCTCCTTAGTTTCTTTTTTGTGGCTCTCTAAGGTGGAATGTTTTAATGATTAGCTTATAATTTTTAGAGAGTTGGTGAGCTAATGCAGGCACAGAAGATAAATACCAAATTGTGGTGTTGTTCTAAGCATAAACAAAGGGCTGTTTGATATAAATTTTGAATTTATAAGAACATATATACTACAAATTAAAATCTCATCTGTGTTTTGTGGCAATCCCCCTGCTCTTTCTGATGCTAATGGATGATGTTCCCATACTAGAATATCAATGACATATTTGTATTTTAGAATGGCTTATGTAATAGGAAAAATATCCAAGAAAGTTACTCAGTATGCATTTGTCAGCTACTTTTTAATTTGTCAGGTTAACAGAATGTATTACTAAAGATAACATGATGATTATCCCACCCACATCACATCTCAGCATCAGAGTCCTCGGCACTACACCAGGGAAATCATTAAGCAACTTGAAAAGGGCACACTGTCCGCATTGATAGGGACCAGTTCATTGAAAAATGCAATCACCTCATCCTTAGGGAGGGAATATGTTATGTATAGCAAGTTCAGCCACCAAATTTTGCTACTTACTAACCTTGGTGCTCAAGGTTTATTTCTTATAAACAAATTCTGAGAATTACAAGTTGCTTTTCTCTGTTAACTCCCAATCATTTCCAAGTGAATTGTAGTTTGAGATAAATTATGGGGGGAGAAGCTGTACAATTTAGATAACTATAACTGCAGAAATTCAAATTCAACATGACAAAAATCATAATCTCTCTTCTATTTCCCATTTTTATTATCTTCCTATGTTTCGTATATTGGGAGAGGGTCCATCCTAGCCAGCGTATTAAAAACCAGACACACCACTTTGCTGACAAAGGTTTGTATAGTCAGAGCTATGGTTTTTCCAGTAGTCAGGTACAGATGTGAGAGTTGAAACATGATGAAGTCTGAGCACCGAAGAACTGATGCTTTTGAGTTGTGGTGCTGCAGAAGACTTTTGAGAGTCACTTGGATTGCAAGGAGATCAAACCAGTCTTAAGTGAACCAGTCAATCCTAAAGGAAATCAACCCTGAATATTCATTAGAAGGACTGATGCTGAGACTGAAACTCTAGTACTTTGGCCACCTGATGTGAAGAGCCAACTCATTGGAAAAGACCCTGATTCTGGGAAAGATTGAGAACAGGAGGAGAAGGGGGTGATAGAGGATGAGATGATTGGATGGCATCATCAAGTCAATGGCCATGAGTTTGAGCAAACTCTGGGAGATGGTAAAAGACAGGGAAGACAAGCTATAGCCTATGGGGTGGCAAAGAGTTGGATATGACTTAACAATTGAACAACAACCATCCTCTTACAAAACCTGGGAGCATTCTTTGGCTTGTATTTTCCTCACCTATATTCTTCTCAAGTCATAACCAATCCTTCTCCAAGTCTTAGATTTATCAATTAATAATTCTCAAATCTGTCTACTATTCTCCATTGATACCAGCTTAATTTACCATCTTCTGTAAACTGATGCTGCAAGAACCTTTTAATGAGTGTCACTTAATCTACTCTACTCCCACAAATGTATTCTTAAGGAATAAACCACTTATGATACTCTTGCATAAAAGGTTTGATGCAGTGGTTTTTAAACCATTGTGGCTCAGAAGTCTTCCTTCATATTCTCAAATTTATTTAGAGTCCCCAAAATTTTTGTTCTTGTGGGTATATCCATTTATGTTTATTGTAAAAGTGAAGTGAAAGTGTTAGCAGTTCAGTTGTGCCCACCTCTTGCAACCCCATAGACTGTAGCCCACCAGGTTCCTCTGTCCATGGAATTCTCCAGGCAAGAATTCCGGAGTGGGTAGCCATTCCCTTCTCCAGGGGATCTTCCTGAACCAGGTATCAAACCCAGGTTTCCTGCATTACAGGTAAATTCTTTACCATCCTAGTCTCGGTGGAAGACTGATATTTATCATATTAGAAATCAAAACAGAGATTAAAAGTTATTTACATATTAATTCATTGAAAAATAAAAGAACTTTGCAATATTTTTTTATGTGAAAAAACATTGTGTTTTCCAAAACAGGCAATGACAAGAACAGCATCATTTTACATTTTTGCGAATCTCTTTAAGGTCTAGATTAGTAGAAGGTAGCTGGGTTCTTATTTCTGCTTCTGTATTCAATCTGTTGCAATATGTTGTTTGGTTGAAGCATATGAAAAAACTCCAGCTTCTGAGACATAAGTAGTTTGAGGTAGATCTCAGAAGTCTTTTCAGCTAGGCTTTTTTGAAATTATACTAAAATTTTTCTTTAAGGAATTTTACATTTTTTAAAATTAATTTTTATTAGAGTATATTTGCTTTACAATGTGTTTTTCTACTGTACAGCGAAGTGAATCGGCTGTACATATACATATATACCCTTCTTGAATTTCCACAAAGCATTGGGTGGAGCTCCCTGAACTACGTGATTTGGTTCTCATTAGTTTTCTATTTTATACGTAGTAGTGTCTATGTGTCCTTCTGTCTCCCAATTGACCCCATCCCCTCTTCCACCTCCTTGGTGTCCATATATTTGTTCTCTATGTCTGAGTCTATTTCTGTATTGCAAATAAGATCATCTATACCATTTTTCTAGATTCCACATAGATGTTTTATTAAATGATATCTGTCTTTCTCTTTCTGACTTAACTTCACTCTGTATGACAGTCTCTAGATCCATCCACATCTCTACAGATGACCCAATTTCCTTTCTTTTTATGGCTGAGTAATATTCCACGTACCACATCTTTATCCATTTCTTCTGTTGATGGCAATGGTTGCTTCCATTCCCAGCTATTGTAAGTAAGTGCTTCAGCTGAACACTGGGGTGCATGTGTCTTTTTGACTTACGATTTTCTTTGGATGTATGCCCAGGATTGGGATTGCTGGATCATATGGTTGTCCTATTTTTAGTTTTAAAGGAATCTTCATACTGTTCTCCAGAGTGGTTGTATCAATTTACATTCCCATCAACAGTGCAAGAGGGGTTGCCTTTTCTTCCTACCCTCTTCAGCATTTATTGTTTGTAGATTTTTAAACTCTTTTATGCATGCATGCTCAGTCACTCAGTCCTGTCCGACTCTTTGTAACCCCTTGGGCTGTAGCCCACCGGGCTCCTCTGTCCCTGGGATTTCCTAGGCAAGAATACTGGAGTGGGTTGACATTTCCTCCTCCAGGGGATCTTCTACATCTCCTGTGTTGACTGTGCCACCTGGGAAGCCCTATTGTTTGTGGATTTTTAAATGATGGCCATTCTGATAAGTGTGAGGTCATACCTCCTGGTTTTGATTTGCATTTTGCTAATAATTATTGATGTTGGGCATTTTTGTGTGTGTGTGTGTGTATTTGTTGGCCATATGTATGTTTTCTTTGGAGAAATGTCTGTTTAGGTCTTCTGCCCATTTTTTGATTGGATTGTTTAGTTTTTTGATATTAAGCTACCTGAGCTGTTTGTAAATTTTGGAGATTAATTCTTTTTCAGTTGCTTCATTTGCAAATTTCCCCCCCATTCTGAAGGTTTTCCTTCTGTCTTGTTAATGGTTTCTTTGCTGGGAAAATTGGACAGCTACATGTAAAAGAATGAAATTAGAATACTCCCTAACACAATATACAAAAAAACACTCAAAATGGATTAAAGACTGACTATAAGGCTAGACAGTATAAAACCCATAGAGGAATACATAGGCAGAACACTCTTTGTTGTAAATTGCAGCAGGATCTTTTTTGACCCACCTCCTAGAATAATTAAAATAAAAACAAAAATTAACAAATGGGACCTAATTAAATTTAAAAGCTTTTGCACAGCAAGGGGGTTTTACATTTTTTAAGGGGAAGAAAATACTTTTTTTTTTACTTGACTATACCAGGATATTCCTGAAAGATTAGTTGGGTTGTGGAATCCGAAAACATATCACTGAACTTTTTGTACTCTGTTACATTAAAATTCATTGGTCTTTCCAGCATTGTAAATGGATCTTTTACCCATGAGTGATTTTAAACATCGTGCACTCATTTGGAAAATATTACTTCAGTGAGTTATATAGATCTTCAAATGTTGACATATTTCTTTTATTCAATATCAAAATATCACATTTGTTACTGTCACTACTACATGTATCAGAAGTCTTTAGGTATTTGGAAACTGTCAGGCTCATCATGGTAGTGGATATACATTTTCCAAAATTCACTTGAAACCTCTAACTTTATCATTTTTAACAATTGGTATTTTGTTTGAAGTGACAGGTGCACTTAGTTCATTTTTGATAAAATGACTGCCATATACCAAGTATGAATAACCATAGTCTGTCTGTAAGTCTTTCTTTCAAGTAAAAATGGTGTTTGGTGTTTGATGAAAATATCAGCTTGTTTAGCTCACAACTCAAATAATTGCATAAATGCTTTTCTTTGAGACAACTATCCTACTTGGATGTGCACCAGAAGAGTTTTACTTCTTAGTTCATACACATAACATTTTAAACATTTGTACTCAAATGTTGCTATCTATAGAAATGGTGATTTTTATTACTGCACCAAGATATTCTTAAGTGAAATTGTCTTTGCTTCCCTCCTCCCAGTAGTACATGGGCGAATACGGTGACTGTCAGTACAGTTTGGTGCCATAGTCTTGATTCATGCTAGAAGGTACTAGCAGTTTTTCCCAGCATTCTTTTGCACAATCCATGTAAATTTTTCCCAGCGTTCTTCTGCACAACATTCTTTGACAATATGACTTATTCCAGAATAAAGCATAATATTAAAAAAGTAAACTCTTTGAATATATCAGAACCACTATATATATATATATATATATATATATATATACACACACACACACACACACACCCCAGTATATCAGTACCACTGTGTTTGTGGTCAACATAAAATAAATTTTCTTCAATGACTAGCTGGTGCTGTTACCAGACACATACAAACAAAACAACAAACAGTCCCAACCTGTATGTGCATTGGCCCAGTTAAGCGTTAAAAATAACAGTTCCTCAGAGGAGATGTAAAATTGGCCTTCACATTTTCAGTTAAGTCATTATTTTAACAAATTACTGTATTGTTGGAAACTAACAGGGCCATGTTTCCTTCTACTGCCGTTTCCTCCAACAAGTATTCAGAAATTTCTTGTCAACTCTACAAGGCTTTGTTAGTCTTTCAGTTGTTGTTTCAATGTCTCCATCCAATACAAAATATAATGTAAACTGTAAAGTGCTTTAGTGTGTTATTCATTTCTGGTCTGCAAAGTGGTGAACCATTTTTACCTTTCAAAGTTCATTTATCCTATGTATAAAATATTCAATTCTTCTTCCTTTACATTCTGAATGGTTGGTCTCAAAATGATGCCACCATAATACTATTCTAAAAGTTCTGTTGTGCAAGATGTGGTAAGGTAAATGTTTAATATCTCTGAAGTTGAGAGAAGGGTAGCTTTTTTCATATTTTCAACTTCTTATTTACATATTTTTTATTTCCTTTGGAGTATATTCTTCTCTTCCATGAGTCAGAGAACTCTGATATGTCTGCTTCATTTTTTATGGTGTCTTTAGACATAGATGGTGCAACGGCAGGTTAGGAAAGCAGGTCCTATAATCTCTCTTTAAAGGTCAATGATCCATCCTAAAATATAATAAAAATATATTGTAAATAATCTTGATTTATTTTAGAATAAAATGGTACTTAACTAAGAAATAACATTTTTGGAAAAGATCAACAATTTAGAAACATTTTCAAAATTAAAAATGTACTATAAAGGTGAAAGTATTTTTAGTTCTGTATATATTTCTGCACAGTTTACAAAGAAAACTTTAGGATTTCAAGCTAGTAATTTGTGGAAAGATAATGAAGTTAAAAAATTATGGCAAGTATACTAAAAAATAACTAGTAACAGCACAGTAGAAATGCTGATATCAAACCGTTAATCTCTGAAAATGCATATATTTATACCTTAAGAAAACACAAAAAATGCACATAGCCATCAGAGAAATGACATCACAGTCTATGTAGAGTCTGAAAATCTCCACCATACACAGTGCAAGAAAGGATGTCTAAAATGCTTTTTACACATAATACTTTTTAGTATTATTATGAAAATGGTTTTGACCCTGGGATCTCCTGAAAGAGACTCAAAGACCTTCGGGGGTCCTCAGAGCATATTTTGTCTATTACTGATATAATGAATGTTTACTGAACACTCCTAGGATTAAAATAAAAATTTTTAACATGCTTGAAAAAACACTCTAAGGCTTCACTTTTCTGTACAAGTCTACCCTCACCTCTAATCAGGCTACCCCATCAAATTCTCTCTGACCCTGGGGACTTACCTCCTCTGCCTTTCTTATTCTTGGAGTGCCCATTTTGCCCCAAGCTACCTACTAATGGTTGAAGCTTAGCTTCCTCAGCTATTCAGGCTTTTTTTGATTCATAACTATAAGGTCCAAATTATTATGCCCATAATTATACCTAATTTATTATATATTATTCAGATACCATTTGTGCTTTGTCATGGTTAACTTTTCTCTCCTACATTCCAACTTCATTCACTTCTCCTTTAGAGTGTGCACCCTTAACAATTTTTAGTTAAAACTATCATGTTTACATTATTTTGATTATGTGAATATTGTTCACTGCAGAGAAAAGTAATGTATTAAGAATATGTTTCATTTCTTTTACCATTTTTCTGTTATTAGTAAGCCTCATTTTTTCACATGTGTACTATACTCTAAATATGTATTTGAACATCTTAAATTTCTTTGTCAGATCTATCATACACTTATCACTAGGTTATTTTTTTCAAATATCAAAACATGTCAAAAATTTATCAGTCCTATTTTCTCCCTTTGTTAAAAATTATTTTTACTCAAATTCATACTGACTAATTTTTAGGCCTGCTACATGGCTGCTATTCTGGTTTTCCTTTTATTAATGCATTTATCCTATGTTTAATTATCACTTCCTGGATCCCATATTTTCTATTTTCTTGGTGAAAGAGAAATTTTATTGGTGCATATACTCCAGCTGGATATATGAGGGGTTAACATCCTGAGTCCTTGCGTGTTAGAAATTATTTTAGTCTGATCCTTGATGGATAGATAATTGTTTTTCTGGCAGTGGTGGAGAGAAGATGGTAAGGATGTCCCCTGTTGCCATGCAGACTTTCATTTGATACTTTTGTCAGCTTGAAATTTCATGCCTGTGTCCACCACCTCTAGTGTTCCTAAGTATATGCTGAGAATATATCTTCTCCTTTCTGAGGTTGTGTTGGTGACTGGGGAAGGATGCTCATCATTTAGCTACATGGGGTGGGGAAGGCATCTTGCTACCTGTCAGGATATAAACTTTTCGTGCTTCTCCCATCCTTAGCCCTGCACCCCAATCCCACCTTGCTTTTCCTGGTGCCTCAGAGTTCCAACATTTTCAGAGTTCATAGCTCAAGTCTCCTTGGTGTATTCCTCTGTTGGTGCTATCTTATAACTTCCTCAGATCTGCTAACTATTCCTTTGTTTACTTTCTGTCTTCTAAAACTTTTCTGAAATATTTTTTCCTGCCTTTGGTGATTTGCTTTATCCCTGTGAGATGATGCTTGTCTAAAAATTTTTAAAAAATTTCTTCCTATCATTTTGGGTCCTGGGAGAGAGAAAAGATAAATTCATGTGGCTAATCTGACATCTTTTCTAAAACCTTTTTGATCCTGAAAAAAAATAATTTTGAAGATATGTACCTAGCATGTACATCCAATGCAGGGTCATCAGTTATCCTGGCTTGACCATGACTCAGGATTCTGGGGATGAAGGACTCAGGGCTAAAACTGGCAAAGTCTGAGGTAAACTGGAACTATTAGTCACTCCAGAAATAGCTTTCTATTATGGCAGTCATAGAAATACTCCATCCTTGTGGATGTAAAGCACTTCTGTTATTAAAAGTATTTCCCCATGGGTTCACATATCACCCACAGACAGTTATTGGGCACCTAATTGCATAATGGGCTACATGAGGCACCTCAAAAGAAACATATCAGATATTTAGCCCTATGAACTCTTCTCCCTTTTTTTTTTTTAAAGTATCAGGTGAGTAAAGACACATTCTAGAAAAAGAATCTCTCCATCTGTTCCCCAACGGCAGAGTATTTTCCCTGAAAGTTTTCTTCTCTCCCTCTCTACAGATATAGATATGGATCCTAAATTCGCCCATTTATCTTTTTTAAATTAAACCCTACTAGTCCTTACTTTAGATCATCACAGATTCTGGGTTTTGCTGTCACATCATGAGACGATAAGACATTAAAATGCAACCAGCAGACATTGTATAAATCAGGCAGATTTTCACCATCATAGTGCTGGATGTATATTCTACATGGAAAAAAGCCAGGTACTCTAGGTGTAAGAAGCAGGATTGAAATCTCTAGAGTTAAAGAGCTTGTCAGGGCCTCAGAAAAGGGATAAGAATACAAAATAAACTCCTGTTATTCTAGAGAAAAAGAGTGATAAATAGATAAATGGCAGAAAATCAGCTATATGATCTGAGCCAAACTGGAGGTGGGAGTGTATCAAGGTCATGGCCATAGAAAGACCATGTTTTACTCACAGTTCCCCAGGATTACTGAAGTATGGTTAATTCTCAAAATTATAATCCTAGTGGAGAGAAAATGTTACAATATTGACTGTCTTGTGCAGTGTGGTCAATAATAAATGTAATGCAAGTGCTTACATATTACTTAACCAGGTTCTAAGTATTGGTTTTAGTCTTTCTATGCATAGCTCTCCCTCAGTTTATGATGGAGTTATGTCCCACCATAAGTGTCATCATAAACACAAAATACTGTAAGTTGAAAATGCATGTAGTCCATCTAACTCACCAATCATCATAGTTTAGCCTAGCCTAACGTAAGGGTGCTCAGAACACTTAGATTCACCTGCAGGTGGGCAAAATCACCGGACACAAAGCTTATTTTATAGTAAATTGTCAAATAGCTCATATAATTTATTGATTGCCATACTGAAAGTGAGAAACACAATGGTCATGTGGATATAGAATGGTGGCAACCGTATGGTTGTTCCCCTTGTGATAGCGTGACTGATTGGGAGCTGCAGCTGGCCGGCTGCCGCTGCCCCTGCCAACACAGGATATCTGCCACGTATTGCTAGCCCAGGAAAAGATCAAAATTCAGAACTGAGAAAGAAATAGGAAATATGACAAGGCTGTATGCTGTCACCCTGTTTATTTAACTTATATGCAGAGTACATCATGTGAAATGCCAGACTGAATGAATTACAAGCTGGAATCAATTTTGCTGGGAGGAATAGCTACAACCTCAGATATGCACATGACACCACTCTAATGGCAGAAAGTTAGGAACTAAAGAACATTTTGATGAGGGTGAAAAAGGAGAGGAAAAAGCTGGCTTGAAACTCAACATTCAAAAAACTAAAATCAAGGCATTCGGTCCCAGCACTTCACTGGAAACAGAAGAAGAGAAAGTGGAAGCCATGACAGATTTTTTTTCTTCTTCTTGGGCTCCAAAATCACTGAGGACGGTGACTGCAACCGTGAAATTAACACAAACTTGCTCCTTGGAAGGAAAGCTGTGACAAACCTAGACAGCATATTAGAAGGCAGAGACATCACTTTGCTGACAAATGTTTAAAAAACTATAGATTTTTGGTATTTCCAATAGTTATGTATGGATGTGAGAGCTGGACCATAAAGAGGGTTGAGCTCTGAAGAATTGATACTTTCGAACTATGGTACTAGAGAAGACTCTCGAGAGTCCCTTAGACACAGGAGATCAAACCAGTCAATCTTAAAGGAAATCAATCCTGAATATTCACTGGAAGGACTGATGGTGAAGCTGAAGCTCCAGTACTTTGACCATCTGATGTGACATGCTGACTCATTGGAAAATGCTCTGATGCTGGAATGTTGAAGGCAAATGGACAAGAGAGCAGCAGAGGATGTGATGGTTAGATAGCATCAACCCAACGGACATGAATTTGAGCAAAGTGAGGGAGATAGTGGAGGACAAAGGAGTCTGGGGTGCTGCAGTTCACAGGGTCTTGAAGAGTCGGACATGACTTAGTGACTGAACAACAACAATAATGTTATCAAATATCCATTCAATTGAGGAATACCTCTTTCTTTTGACATTTTTAGCTTTTAAACCATTATCTTTCACTTGACATCTCTATAGCAGTTTATATTATAATCTTGAAACCCTTTTCTATTGCTCTGTAAAAATATCTCTGTTTTACATCTTGTTTTGTCTAGTATTATCCCTCAAGCAGCCTATGTGGGACATCTTGCCCTTGCTTTTGTGCATTAGAGGTTGTTCTTTGTGTCTCTGTTTTGATATGACCATTTCAAAAGGCTGAGGAGTCTCAGGACAAAAGAGACATGCCCCTGGGAGCTTCTTTCACACTTCCACATGCACTAACCACTCTCTGGTTACTTGGCCAATGTATTTCTTTGCTCAGTCACTCTAATTCTAATTCTGGGACCAAACTGAGCCTCTTCCCTATGATGGTCTTCACCTGAGACTTTGCTGCCAGTGTGCATATCCCCTGGGCCCAAACAGTGGCAAAGGGTGGCACTTGTAGGGGAGCAGGTTTTGATGGAACTTGGATGTTCAAACTGAAGTGTCTGCTATCCACATACATGCATCAGTGGCAGGTGGAACTAAGGACTGGAAGAGAAAGAGGTATGGTTTTGTACACTCATTTTGTCCTCTTGTCCTACAAATGTTAGAGGCAGGTATGCTCTTACCACTACATGCCATTAGCCGCTCCCTTTTCTCCAGCAAAGACTCTTTTCCTGTTTCTCAGGACAGTGTATGTAACTCTTTTCCCACTAGTACATTCTCTCTGGATTTTTTTGAATCTACACCTCTATATTTATATATGAATGATTCCCAGAACTACATCTGTCCTAGACTGTAATTTTCAAGTGCTTTGAGTAGACGTGTTTCCCCATCTTATAGAGATTTAGATCTCTTTGGGGTCCCATGAGTACCTCAGGATTAAGTTGCTTACAATGGAGCTACTATTACTTCCAAATTCTCCATGTCCCCCTTTTTTTCTATAAATGTCCACTCAATATCCAGATCTTATGTATTGTAACTTTTAAAAAATAAACTTCTTTTATAAAAAATTATTTTATTATCATTATTGTTTTTATTTTTATTTTTTGACTGTGTTATACGGAACATGGGGATCCTAGTTCCCCAATCACAGATCAAACTCAGGCCCTCTGCACTGAAAGTGGACCACCCTGGACCACCAGTGAAGTCCCTGTGGTCTTTTAATATTTATCAAATGTGTCCAGTCTCCTAACCTCATGACTTTTTATCTTCATTGCCACTTTCTCAAGATCTCATCATTTAATCAACTGACTTTTGTAGACTCTTAGCTGATCTTAAGTTCAGTCCTTTCCTTTGAAACTATTCTCTGTACTGTCATGACTGATTAAAATCCATCAATATCTCATTGTTGGCTTCAAATAACATTGAAACTTATCACTATTGTATGAAATAGTCTTTGAGATTGATCCTAACCTGGCTTTCTGGTCGTTTTTCCAACACAGACCTTGTATCTGTTACTTATCATATACAGAACTCTTTTGGTTTTTAACAGAACTCTTTTTCAGCACCATGATCTATGCTCTTTCTTCCCCCCACTCCTTCTTAACCTCTAAGACTGCTGGTACATTCCTAATCCCTCCTGAGTTAGGTTCTCTTTCAGGATGTTACTCTGGTTTATAGCCCTCACCACACTATGAAAAAAATCGTTTTACTGAATGTCACCCCCTCTAGGCTGTTATGTCCTAAAGGACAGGGATTCTGTTCTGTTGTCTTCAAATTCTCATAACCTAGTAGGTTGTTGTTTAGTCACTAAGTCGTGTCTGACTCTTTGCAACCCCATGGACTGCAGACCACCAGGCTCCTCTGTCCATGGGATTTCCCAGGCAAGAATACTGGAGTGGGTTGCCATTTCCTTCTCCAGGGGATCTTCATAACCCAGGCATCAAGCCTGCATCTCTTGCATTGGCAGGTGGCTTCTTTACCACTGAGCCATCAGTTCCTATAATAATGTGTGTGTGTGTTTAGTCGCTCAGTCATGTCTGACTCTTTGTGACCCCATGGACTGTAACCCGCCAGGCTCCTCTTCCCATGGGGATTCTTCAGGAAAGAATACTGGAGTGAGCTGCTATGCCCTCCTCCAGGGGATCTTCCCAACCCAGGGATTAAACCCAGGTCTCCTGCATTGCAGGTAATTTTTTTTATCATCTGAGCCACCAGGGAAGCCCAAGAATACTGGAATGGGTAGCCTATCCTCTCCAAGGGATCTTCCCAACCAACCCAGGAATCTAACCAGGATCTCCTGCAATGCAGGTGGATTCTTTCCCAGATGAGCTACCAGGGAAAGAATAAATGATAAAGTTATAGTTTTCTTAAATTAAAGCTGAATCAGGTAAACTTCTGTTAGAATAAAAATGCTAGCAGTTTTCAAATTCCTTAACCTATCAGAGTCAGTTTCTGTATTGCTAAAAACAGTTGATATGAAGGTTAAGAGAGTTAGCATAGGCTTAAGTGATGGATATGCCTCTCCATTGATACAAGTAAAAGACATGTAAAATTAAAAGTATTTCAATGCTTTGGGGTTTATGAAAATGAAAGAATTGTTACTAATTATACAAGAACTGAGAACTCAACATCTCAATTTTGGTAATTTTCTAAATTACTCCAAAAACTTTATGGAGATTGATATCTTTGAAACTGATATATTTCAAACAATTCTCTTACTTATTTAGGCTTAAACTTTCAGTTTATCTAGGCTTCAAGTTATCAATGACAAGAACCAAGACAGCTGAATACTAACAGTGATAATGCCATTAATACCAATATTAATGTAATATATCCAATAAAAATATTCTAAAATTACTTGAAAAACTATTTCTAGTTATGTAGTATCTTTAGGAAATTGCAAATAATAGTTTTAGACAGATTTACTTGGTGGTCAGTAATAAAAGGAAAAGGTGGTTCCACGTATTAGCAAAAGTTATCTTTAGTTGTAAGCGCTACCAATATCGCCATCCTTTCTGTGTGTTTGAAAAATGTGTGATTAAGAGCTTCCCTGGTAGCCCAGTCAGTAAAGTATCTGCCTGCAGTTCAGGAGACCCAGATTTGATCCCTGGGTCAGGAAGATCCCCTGGAGAAGGAAATGGCAGCCCATTCAAGTATCCTTGCCTGGAAAATCCCATGGACAGAGGAACCTGGTGGGCTGTAGTCCATGGGCTGCAAAGAATCGAGCATGACTGAGTGACTTTACAGTACAATTACTTGACTCTAGTTTCCCATCCAGAGACACAGCAGTCACAGTCAGTAAGGACAGTGATATCTGTAATCATGTTTCCAAATATTTCAGGTCATGCTTGGATTTGTATGACCCCACACACTCAAAAGAAACCTCCTTTGATGTTTCTGTTCACCTCCAAGGAACATCTACTTAAATAAATCCTTTTCTAACAGTTCAGTTCTTGAGACTGATCTTAACCTTTGGAATATCATCACAAAATCAAAGAACTTTGGAACTGGGAAAGAACCACAGTGGGAATTTAGTACTCATATAGATGAGGAAAGTGAAGCCCCAGAATTTTATGGGACTTGGCTTAGTTTGTCTAGTTGGTAGCAGGATCAGGATCACTTTTCGTTTAATCTAGCTGAGTGGACTCTGACTCCAAAAGGTTTTAGAAGTTCCAACTAAGTGGATGGAAAAAGTTGACACTTATCTCGGTAGGAACTTAAAATCTTCAGTGGAGACCAATCTGAGGAGGAGAGCAGGCACAAAATTTGGGCTTCTGGTGTTGTGCATGGCAGATTTCAGCTTCACATTTGTGTTTTAATAGTTTAAAGGACACAAAAGGCAAGTACCAAATCGAGAAGAGGCTAGGCTCCTATTCTAATATGTATTGGTTTGATTTCCAGAAGCTAGAGTTAAAAGATGAAGTTCAGTGGTCCAAACAGAAAGAAAGAGAGGTTGAGAGAAAGCCAGAAAGCCAAAAACCCAGACCAATAAATCGTCATCTTTGACTATGACTAGACTTCCCCTAAATTTGCATAACATGAACCTTGAATCCCATAATGAATACTCTCTTCAAATTAATAGGGGCTGTCTCTGAGGAACAAAGGCCACAGTGTGTTATTTGCTTGTGAACTCTAGACTCAAGTATAATGCAACTTTCACAATCTAGTTACTTGGCCTAGTGGCTTTGAGTGAAAAGTTTATTATGCTATCACAGGCATGTTTATGATCAGTTTTAGCCAGTTCAGGCTATAAAGGTACCTTTCCCTTGACCCAGTCAGTTAATTTTAAAATGCCTTGGGCCAAAACTCTCTGTGGGAAACAAGCTTCTGGAATCACTAGGTAAAGTCTTGGTTTACGTCTCTTTTGTATTGTGCTGTTTCACTCCATAAACAGTAAATGTGGATGACTTTTTCATAGAAATAGCTCTATGTCCTGGTTTTCAAAGAATTTCATACGTTGGATAAAAAGGAATCAAGTGTGCTGCTTTTGTTTGGCATCACCGTGGACTTACTCTATGTTTGAGGATCCTCAAGAAAAGTACCCTTTTCAGAGGTCATTTCACTATGACCGTTTTTCCAAGTCAGAGGTACAAAGAACAAGAGCTTTAGAATTACTTACCATCTGGTGACTAGTTCCTCCTGAAATGCCTTCCACCCATCCATATTTTAATGTCTTTGCTTTCAATCATGTGTAACACCTCAGCCAAATATGTTGGTTTATCATTTATTTTCCCAGTTTCTCTAGGCAGCATTTGTTATATGAATATTCATCCCCTTTCCTTCTAGGTCTCCCTCTCTTGCTGATGACAGCTCCACAGTTGCTGAATTACTAGGTCTGTATTTTATAGACAGCGCAAAAGGTTCCTGGACTTAACATCCCAGGAAATGTGAGGCCCTCCCAATGTGAGAAACTGAAAGCCCATTTTATTGCTCTTGCTCTAAACTGGCAAAACACCAGACATAGACACCAACCTGGCTTTAGAAACCAAATTGACAGCTGTAAGCTAAAGAGAAAAAAATGTAAAACCCTCTTCTTATTTAACAACAAAAAACAAAATACATACATACACACACATATATATACATACATACGTGTGTGTGTATGTATATATATAAAACAAAGCTTGCATATACTTCATGCTTATAAATACATTCACTACGTGCATTGCAAATATGAGTTTAAGCACCCAAAATACCTTTCCACAATCCATGTACACAATCACTCCCTCTGTATTTGTAGGCACAGAGCCAAGTCACAAATGTAAAGATAATTTCAGCTGTTGGTTTCGGCTAACAGCGACTTGCTACCATTTCCAAGCTGAGTGGGGAGGCTGTTCTGTGGCAGGTTGTGACCCTGTGGTCACGTGGCAGGTGGTAGTGCTTTGATTCCATGTTAGGACATGAGTGGACGTCTCAGTCAGCTGGCTTACCCCAGAGCTACCAGATACTGGTCACTCATCAATCCCTTGGGTCTCATTTTGGGGACAAGTGGATGAATAAATGAAAGCATTTTACAAGGTGTTTTCTTTAAAAAAAATATTAGAGTTGCTAACATAGATATGTGAATTGGCAGCCCATTGGACTTGGCATCGAGCTAAATATTTCATTATAAAGTTTACACCTGACAAAGCTTTCATTTTAGTTTTCTGAATTTCATGTCTTTAAAAGGAAAACTCAATCTGTACACTTCCACTGTAAAAATATTATGTGTGTGTGTATATACATATATATATGTATATATATATATATAGACTCTCTTCTCCCCTTCTTTTATTCTAAAAATATTTATTGAACTTCTACTTTATAGTCATTCTATCAGAAATGGCAATGCATTTGGAACATCCCATAAGGTCTAGAGCATATCAAATGTGAGTGAAGAAACTTCTCTGATCCCACTGCCATCTTACTATCTTTTTAAGGGAAAGGTGAGGTATTCTAGTTATTTCACCTCCATGTCATTTTTAGCTGTCATGACTCTTTTCTTTCTGCTATTTAAAATCAGTGGCTTTTAAAAATATTAAAATTATAATATTAGGATTGGCAGTGTTTCTAGTGAAGTGTTTCTAAATTGAGCTGTAAAATGTGATTCACCAGAAAGAGGATAAGTGCCAGTTACCAAACAGAAGTTGTTGCTCATGTACAAACCACACTCCTGAATGTTTGTGTTTATTAAACAGAGATCCAAACATCTAATTTTAATTTCCAGAGAAAAATAAAAGAACTTAAAAGTAGGTCAAACTTTCTAAACTAATTTTTTTTAAGTTTTTTTTTTTTTTTTTGATGTGTACCATTTGTAGTGTCTTAATTGAATTTGCTACACTATTGCCTCTGTTTTATGTTTTGGGTTTTTAACCATGGGGTTTGTGGGATTTTAGCTCCTGACCAGGGGTTGAACCCACACCCCCAGCATTGGAAGGTGAAGTATTAACCACTAGACTGCCAGGGAAGTCCGTAAATTAATTTAATAAAAGAAATATTCCATAAGAAATGCTTTAAAAACTCAGGTGCAATTAAAACAAATGAGGCAGAAATTATAGCTAAAACTATCAATTACTAAATACCAATCAAAAAGAAGTATATGCTAGAAATAAGATATTTCCTTTTTTTCCTATCTTTGCCTCACATATATTGATTTGCATTACACTGAAATTTTAAGGTAAATTCAATGCTGGTGAAAGACTTGGATTAGAAACTCTAGATTTAAGGAAAGAAATAGAAGTCTATCAACTACTCCATCATTTGGGAAAGCAGAGAGACTGGACTGGTCTCCCGGTATAAAGTTGCCATCTGCCCTGAGCCAATGTACTAAAATTATAGCTTTCTCTCTAGCTTATCGCACTCCCTAGGAGAGTTCATTAATTTTTTCACCACAGTTCCAAAACTTTCACCCAGGAAACTGTTTTGTCCAGTCTTCCCCCCTTCTCCTTACCCATTTCTCTGGATCAAAATGCAGAAATGGGTTTCTATCCTTTAACATAAATGTGACTCAGAAATTCCTTTGCCTGTTTCAGATTGTGACTACTGCTCTAGCAAATTTATTCTAAGGAAAATTCTCCCAGAATACTATACAATTTTACATATGTTTCTACTGTGATAGAAACTGCCATTTGCCCAAGTACTTTTTATATAAATGCCCTCAAATTTCTAAGATGGTACAGTATGTTCCACCTACTTTTGTGACAGACGGAAGAGACATTTGGAGTTGTAAAATGTCTGTATGAAGAGCAGAGTCTTCTAATGTTGTCATTTTACCTCAAAATAATATAGTTTTCTCTACCCCAGTGAGGTGCTAAAAAATAAATCAATTTTTATTGAGCTCCCAAACACTTAAAGCACTTGTCCTTTTTTTCACTTAGAAGCCCCCATGCTCTTTCAATATACTTTGTCCTAGGTACTTTCAGTAGTCCATTGATAATAGCTTTCTAGATTTTGCTTTAGCTAAGATCCCATTTCATCTCAAATGTTTCTTCAACTTTTTTATTCTTTTAAAAGGAATTTTTAAAATTTCTTACTGTTGAGGATGTTTTCATTTAGTGTTGTGAATTTGTGTGCTAAATTGCTTCAGTCATGTCCAACTCTTTTGCAACCCTATGGAATGTAGCCCACCAGGCTCCTCTGTTCATGGGGATTCTCCAGGCAAGAATACTGGAATAGGTTGCCATTTCCTTCTCCAGTGGTTGTGGATTTACAAAAATAAAAAATGTCAAAACCAAATTCAATACCTTTCTGACTATTCATTATCAAACAGATCCTGGCTACTTTTGAAACCCTTACAATTCTAATATATGTGCTTCCCAAGTGGTTCTAGCAGTAAAGAACTTCCCTGCCAATGAAGGAGACCTGAGAGACTCGGGTTCAATCCCTGGGTCGGGAAGATCCTCTGAAGGAGGGCACGGCAACCCATTCCAGCATTCTTGCCTAGAGAATCCCATGGACAGAGGAGCCTGTTGGTCCATGGGGTCACAAAGAGATGCAACAGAAGCAACTTAGCGTGCAAGCAATTCTAATATGTAGATGTAAATATATAGACTAATACACACACACTTGAATTTGAATTCCCCCTTATTTTCACTAATTACTGTATCTTGTAGACATATTTCTTGTATTTTATTTGGCCTTTTCCCTATGTTTACAACTACCACCCTAGTAAAGCCCTTACTGTTTCAGATATGGACAGTTGCAAATTCTCCAGTGTACCCTCTGTCATCTTTACATGCCCTGATCACCACTTTCAGAATAATTCTTATAGCATAATATTTTCATCATATCACCGTGGTGCTCTAAAATATTCTGTGGATCTCCATTACTTAAAAAAAAAAAATTTCAAGCTTTATCTGTCTGAGCAATTGCTACCTCTCCTTCTACCATTTTTCATGTCCAAATTAACTAAAAGTCCCATAGGGAAGTAGATGAAGCTTTAGAGTGGGAGTTGAGAGAGTTGGATTATATTATTTATTCTAACTGACATATAAGCACTGTCAAAGAATGCCCTCTCTCTGATCCTTAGACTTACTAGTAGTGAGGGGGTGGAACCAAGAATAATGATTGTAGTACCTGGAATTCCTCTTCAGTCCTAAATTCTGTGATTGTATGGCTAGAGTTCTACTCATTTTTGTATTGATATCTTGTCTATTCTACTTTTGCAGTGTAGAATTCGCACTCTACACAAAATATAGGCCAATTTCTTCACCTGGAATATCTTTCTTTTTGTTTATTTGGATAATGTTCCTCTTTTAGAAAATGCAAGTGTTCTTCACTCAGTCATGTCTGACTCTTTGTGACCCCATGGACTGTAGCCTGTCAGGTTCCTCTGTCCATAGAATTCTCCAGGCAAGAATACTAGAGTGGATTGCTATTCCCTTCTCCAAAGGATCTTCCTGATCTAAGGATTGAACCCAGCTCTCCTGCATTGCAGGCAGATTCTTTACCATCTGAGTCCCCAGAGAGTCTGTCTCCAGTTCCCCTACACCCATATGAAAGTTTTCAGATAGCAGAGTGAAGTTTCCATTTCCTAAACTTTACCATATTCTGTAGCACTTATTTTTCCTACCATTGGTTTTCAATCCCTGTTGCAACTTTAGCATATATGACAAATAATATATAACGTGTTCTCCACTGTAATTTATTGCTAATATCTTGTCCACCTTGACCATTATATTTCAGAATTTCAGTAAAGTTTGATTATTATTCCCATTGGCCGTGTTGAGCCCAAATGATGATTTCATAAAATCACCCAGTCACTAAGTTTACTTGTTTTCATGTCCAATGAATTTGATGTATTTTTTGGCCTCATTCTCTTTTATGCAGTTGTCCTGCTTTTATTCTCTTATTTTTTTAGATGACTTGGATTCTCAATAGTCAACATGTATCATTTTACTAGTGACTGGTGGAGTTTTGTGTTAAGAAGGATTTTGCAGTTACCTCTGGGCTGAGCAGGAAAGAATGGCACAGTGGTTCAGCACTTTCTTCTGTGGTGTGGAGGTGGGAGGTGGCATCGTAGTCACCATCCCCATACTAGATGATGGTCTTCAGTGTTCTACTGCCCTAATATATTATCTAGAAGGCAGTGAGCTAAGGTAGCAGTAAAAAACCTGCCTGCCAATGCAGGAGAGACATAAGAGATGCAGGTTCAACCCCTGAGTGGGGAAGGTCCCCTGGAGGAGGGCTTGGCAACCCACTACGGTATTCTCTCCTGGAGAATCCCATGGACAGAGGAGTCTGGAGGGCTATAGCCCATAGGGTTGCAAAGAGTCAGACAGGACTAAAGCAACTTAGCATGCATATACACAGTGAGCTAAATTAAAGAGGGCTTTGAAATTGCAATCTCAGAGTCTACCTTAGTTAGAATATCAGCTCTACCACTGCCATGGCATGACTTTGGCAACTAACAATCTATGTGACCTTTAGTTTTCTGATTGTAAAATGGAGATTTCATGTACATTTCTAAACATCCTGTAGGATTACTGAATATCATTTAAAATAATATTTGTGAAACTACTGTGTAAACTAATGACATAAAAATGTTAGACTCTCTATTTTGCCATTTATTGTTATATAAAAAAAGCTCAAGAGAAAACATCAGTATCTTATGATCCCAATAAAGCAACAGTAACATACTGGTACATTTCCCTTCTCTTGCTTTCCCACATATTTTTTTACAACCTGGTTTTAATCATATTCAATGTGTCTTACCCTGGGTTTTAATTTAACATTGTATGATAAGTAGTTTCTCTACTTCACATGATTTTTTAAATAAAAATCATTTTAATGATTGTACAACAGAATCATTTAGTGGATATGCTGTAAATCTCTGAAATAGTCCCTGCTGTTTCTACTACAA
The DNA here is from genome assembly GCF_019320065.1 of Cervus canadensis. Taxonomy (NCBI): domain Eukaryota; kingdom Metazoa; phylum Chordata; class Mammalia; order Artiodactyla; family Cervidae; genus Cervus; species Cervus canadensis. The sequence continues at coordinate 43,086,022 of NC_057387.1, read as the reverse complement.
TTGTAAATATGTCTCTTCTCTATTTTTTCTTGCTTATGAAATTAAGTGGGTAATTTGGTATAAATTCTTTCAGTCCAAGAATGACACATCCATACATGAGTTTCACATACATTTATTGACTACTTACTGCCAGGTCCTGACTTAGCTTCTAGGTATATGATAATGGTCAGAAAAGGTATGACTTCTGTCCTTAAAAAAATGTATAATATTATGAGGGAAGACAGGAAATATATTTTAAAAATAGATATAAATAACTATATAATTATAAATTATAATAATGTGATGAGTGTCAAAACATTTAGAGAATTGAAGGGGGCTGCCCATTCTGAATTGTGTATTCAAACAAAGCTTTACTGAGAATGTGATATTTCTGAAGGATAAAATGACAGTATGATGAAAAACTGAGAGAATACAGTTCCTGGCAAAGAAAATTGTATGTGCCAAGGCCTCAAGTGGGAACTTGCTCAGAGGGTTTAATGAATGAATCAAGAGGAAATCATTGTGACTGGAAGTTAGTGAATGAGGAGGAAAGTGACCCGAGATGAAATTGGGGTGAGATCCTGTATCATGCTGGGCATTGTGTTGTCATGGAATGTGGATTTTATTATATAGGTGACAAGTTATTTGATATGTTTTAAAGAGGGAAGAAGCATGCCAGGCTTCTTTCAGCTGCTTTTTAGAGAATGATTGGAGACATGTAAAAATGAATGAAGAGAGAACAATTAAGCCAACTGCAACACTGCACGTGAGAGAAGATGACTTGTTCTAATAAGTGGAAAATAGAGGTGGAAAGGTAGAGGTGAATTTAGAATATGCTTTGGAGGTAGAATTGATAGAACATGTGATAGACCGGATGCAGGTGTAGAGGAAAGGGCACTTACAAAAATGACGCCTCTACAAACCCTGGTGGCTTTGTAATGTGTCGGTTTAGCTAGGACTAATTCAGTGCCCAACATTCTCTTTTGTGTGTGTTTCTGGTTAGGGTGGGCCACAGGGAGATTCTTATGAAATTTGAAAGGGAGAAAGGAAGGAGCTGTCATTTTGTAGCTCACATACATTATCACTAATCCACTGACATACCTCCTTGACATATGGCAGTACTGGGTGTGAAACTGACCAACTTTCCTCTAGATCCTCCAGCTTCCGCAACTGCTGGAATATGATGAAGGGCCTTGGCTTCTGCAAGTCAACCATACACCAAAGACAAAGGTAATGAATACTGGGGTAGCTCAAAAGTTCTTTTGCATTTTCCATAAGATGTTATGGGGAAACCCAAAAGAACTTTTTGGCCAATGTAATCCTATGGGCTTCACTCTCTTTTTGAGGGTTTCCAGCCTATGCCTGTGGATTCTAGATTATGCTTGATACCTCACAGTACACTCATCTTCCCTTTTTGACTGCCTGCCTGTGGACTTCAAGACAGCATCAGACACAAAGATAACAGCCTTATAGAGAGTGTATAACTAGCTATATATAAGACTAAATCCTTGTTACAAATCCCTTTGTGTGTAAACATGTGATGTGTGTGTGTGAGTGTGTGTGTCTCCTAGTGATTCTTCTCTTATTAAACCCTGATTGATACATATAACAATATCCTTGAAAAAATTGCTTTGCTTCTGATAAATTAATGTGTGTTGAAAAGAACAGATGCATCTTAACTTGCAGGAAAAAATTACCCTGCAATAATAATACTGTAAACATTTTAAGACCAAAGTGGACTCTCATTAGAGGTGCAGGAAGAATAAGGTCAAGTTCACGAGCTTGTTGTTATAAAGTTCAGAAAACTTTATAACACTGATATGCTAGCAAAATGTGTCCAAAGCAATGGGAATAAAAGTAAAAGAAAAGAAGAAAGGGATAGAAGAAGGAGAGAAGGAAGAGATAAAGGAAAGAATGAAAGAGCAAGGGAAGGTGGGAGTGGGGAGAGGAGGGAATAAATTGTTTTGAAGTAGAGAATCATATTTAATAAATAACTAATTTGAAAATATACCAAAGGGAGTTTTGGGGTAAGGGTGGTTGTTTTTAAAAGATGATATCTTAGTGATTCCAAAGAGAAAATACAGTTAACTGACTACAACAGTTTGAGTCCAGTTGACTCCATAGTGAGAAATTGTTATGCTTAGAAGAGAAACAGATGATTACAGAAAAATATCTAGTTTCCCCAAAATATTATTTCAGTGAATCAGTTTCACATTTTAAAGCCTTTTAAAAGACAACACTGTTGAAAAACAAAGATTTCAGTCAAATGACCAACCTTTCTCTCACCAACTATGAAGACTGTAGACAATGTGTTGAGAAAATGAATACCAGCATAGATTAGAAGCAGACCAAAATTACACTCAAGTCTATTGTTACTTTAGCAAATATAGGCATGAAAATACATGTTTATGCTTAGATCAGATGGTAAAACAGTCATATTTTACAATCCAAGAGGACAGAAAACATGCCTAAATATATGAATTGCACTATTAGAGATTGATTACAATAAAAGTTTTTTCATAGTCAAAAGGACCAAAGAAACAAATAGATGGAGAAATACACCATGTTCATGGATTGGAAGAATTAATATAGTGAAAATGAGTATACTACCCACAGTAACCTATAGATTCAATGCAATACCTATCAAGCTACCAAAGGTATTTTTCAGAGAACTAGAAAAAATAATTTCACAATTTGTATGAAAATACAAAAAAATTCAAACAGCCAAAGCAATCTTGATAAAGAATAATGGAACTGGAGGAATCAACCTGCCTGACTTCAGACTATACTACAAAGCTACAGTCATCAAGGCAGTATGGTACTTTCACAAAGACAGAAACTATAGATCAATGGAACAAAATAGAAAGCCCAGAGATAAATCCACACACATATGGACACCTTATCTTTGACAAAGGAGCCAAGAATATACAATGGAGGAAACACAATCTCTTCAACAAGTGGTGCTCGGAAAACTGGCCAACCACTTGTAAAAAAAAAATGAAACGAGAACACTTTCTAACACCATACACAAAAATAAACTCAAAATGGATTAAAGATCTAAATGTAAAGCCAGAAACTATAAAACTCCTAGAGGAAAACATAGGCAAAACACTCTCTGACATAAATCACAGTAGGATCCTCTATGACCCACCTCCCAGAGTAATGGAAATAAAAGCAAAAATAAATAAATGGGACCTAATTAAACCTTTTTCACAATGAAGGAAACTATAAGTAAGGTGAAAAGACAGCCTTCAGAATGGGAGAAAAGAATAGCAAATGAAGCAACTGACAAGGAATTAATCTCAAAAATATACAAGCAGCTCCTGCAGCTCAATTCCAGAAAAATAAATGATCCAATCAGAAAATGGGCCAAAGAACTAAACAGACATTTCTCCAATGAAGACATACAGATGGCTAACAAACACATGAAAAGATGCTCAACATCACTCACTATCAGAGAAATGCAAATCAAAACCACAATGAGGTACCATCTCACGCTGGTAAGAATGGCTGCTATCCAAAAGTCTACAAGCAATAAATGCTGGAGAGGGTGTGGAGAAAAGAGAACCCTCTTACACTGTTGGTGGGAATGCAAACTAGTACAGCCACTATGGAAAACAGTGTGGAGATTCCTTAAAAAACTGGAAATAGAACTGCCATATGACCCAGAAACCCATCTGCTGAGCATACACACTGAGGAAGCCAGAATTGAAAGAGACATGTATACCCCAATGTTCATTGC